>NW_028274822.1:80798691-80951754 GCF_037043125.1 Eumetopias jubatus | reverse complement strand
CCAGGCTTTTCTTCCTTCTCCTCTCCTCTGTTCCCCTACCTTTCCTATTACTCAAGAATGTTGTCTTCGTTTGATCTCTGTTGTTTTTAAATAGCTCAAAGTTAGGTTATTCCTCAAGCCAGAGTTAAAAGTGGGCTAGGGAAAAGAATATTCAGGGTCTCAAAATCTCGCCCCAAATTTACCTAACGATTTCAAAAAGAAAAGGGTATCTTTACACAGGAAAATTCTGGTGGACACTACCTTAACCAAGTAATCAAACATTAAATTAGTAAGATCAATATTGGAACAAACTGACATGATGTGCCTCTGACGGGATGCCACAGAAGTACTCATCACTGACTGATATTCTTGTCAAAAACGTCTAACCTGAGTGTAATCATGAGGAAACAAATTCAGAATATGGAAAACTTGACAGAGCAAAAACTACATCAGTATCACTGAAAATGTCCTACATTCTCATAGAAGTTACGTGATGAAGTATTTAGTGGTAAAGGTTCATGAAGTCTAGAAATTACATTCAAATGGTTTAGCCAGAAAAATAGTTACGTATGTGTACACCTGTAAATATTTTTCAAAAGAAAAAGCTGAGGAGGGAATTAGGTTCTGTCTTGCAGATAGCTAAATAAAGGTTCTATCAATCCCATCATTTCAGATGTACGTTATAATCTATATGTACAGATTACAGTACTAGCAAACTGGCTCTCCATTCTCTTCTCTCAGCCTTCCTCCATCCTTATAAAATGCCCACTTCTCTTTCCAGAGACTGGCAATCAGTTCGGTGGTATATGCGACAGTATCACAGTATCTTAAATTATCTTACACTGGTCACTATTAGAAAATAAGATCCCTTTTTCCTAGCTCTGTAATGTCTAATGCTGTTTTTGCAATTGCCCATACCTCCTGGCAAAGGTGGCGGCACCCCGAAAAATAAAAAAGCAGTATTTATGACTATAAATGCAACAACAAAGGGTACCAATCTGCCTCTACATTGACAGTAGCGCCAATTCCTAAGGCTTCCAATACGATATTGGGACAATCATTTTTTAGAGGTAGACAGATGTATCCCTATTATAATTTACATTTATCTATTTGTAATAATCGAAAGGAAAAGGGACAGCACAGATGAATTTTAAAATTAAAGACAGTGCATATTTACAGCTAGGTTTCTTTATAGAACATATACAAAATAAAATGGATATTTAATGCCTTATTTTTAATTAGGTTTCAATCTCTTTCACAACATCAAATTATTTAAAGTTAACGTTCTGAGAGTACAATACTATGCTATGTCAGAACTATGTAAGATGGGCTTCATTCACTCATTTAACAAGCATTACTAAGCACACACTAGGCCATATATAAATAATACTTGTCCTTCTGGACCAGGGACTCTTAAATGCTTTTGGTCAAGCCATCTTTAGTTCCTAGAAGTATGTATTTGCCCACTGTACTAATTTGGGGTTTCAGGATAGAATGTCTTTCCTACCACTGACTAATAAGCAATGAAATGGCCAGAAGGTTGTGTTTATAAAATAATTTTGTTTGGTAGATTAGGAAAAGTCAGTTTGGCATAGCATCTGCCTTCGGCTCAGGTCATGATCTCAAGGGTCCTGGGATCGAGCCCCACATTGGGCTCCCTGCTCCGCGGGAAGCCTGCTTCTCCCTCTCCCTCTGCTGCTCCCCTTGCTTGTGCTTTCTCTGTGTCTGTCTCTCTCTCTCGCTCTCTGTCAAATAAATAAATAAATAAATAATCTTCAAAAAAAAATTGGCAAAGACTATTAACAAAAAGTTGAGTATGTAATCATTGGTATTTTTTAACTTAAATAAATCTGTACCTTAAACTACATATAATCTTTAAGTTCATAGCTCAATTTAGAATAAAATAATTTATTACAATATTATTGCCTTTCTGCTCATATTCATCTTGTATATTATCTTCCTAATCATGTCTGAACCTTTCCTGACCAGAAACCTGTAACAATTCCTCAAAATCTGTCAAATTCGGTGCAAATTCCTCATCCTTACGTCAATGCACTCATTATGGCCCACCTTCCCAGTCTTTCAGTCTCTCCTGACTATTTCACTAATAGCCTAAGCTCCAGACAAACCTGCTCTTCACGCCATTTGCTCACCGCCAGCAGGCCCTTTGTACAGGCTGCCTCCTCTAACAAGGACAAGTTCCATCCCAACCTAGTAGCTCCTACTTATCCAGTAAGATGCGCCTCAAGTCTCTGGGCTTCCCGTCACCTCCCTACCCTGTGTTCCCCAAGACCGAATCTGACGCTTCTGCACGATCCCCTAACTTGATCATTTACAGCTTACTTCATCGTAGCATAAGTATGGATTTATTTAGCTAACCCTCCAATAAGACTGTGAGCTCCTTAAGTATAAGGACTCATTTTACATATCCTGGACTGATCACAGCTCTTGCCTAACGTTAGAAGTTTAACAAACAGACCAGAAACCAAGAAGGTTATCAACCCTTGGCACTAGGGCTCACAGCGTTCCTCGTGTAATTTTATAAGAGTTGTGCGTTTATAAAACTGAATGGGAAAGCAATCTAGTACATTTCTCTTACACAGACTTTCAGTATCTCTCTGCACTGTATGTATTTGTGTGCTTGTCTTATATCCTTTTTAGACTCTAAACGTTTCAAGGGTAGAGATTACATCAAAACACTGTAACTGGACCCACAGATACAGGTACTCATGGATGGACACAAGGAAGGACATACAATATTTGTGTTCAGCCAGTGCCCTGCTTCAACACCATTATGTGGAGAAGCCAGTAAAGTTACAAACCTACCTTACAGAGATCTAACAGAGTCACATTTTAAAGTTCTGATCTCTTCATAATGTTATCTAAGTTTATTATGAAACTATGTATAGCAGAAGTCTAGACAATTTGCATATGTACAGGGAGTGGTATATTTGCTGCTCTGACATTTTATTATTTTCTTACTCTACCTAAATTTTAAAACTCAAACTCAAAAATCTGATCACTCCAACCCAAAAGCATACTTTAAAAGTTAGTTGTGTTTTTTTTAAGATTTGTATTTATTTGACAGAGAGAGAGAAAGCAAGCATAAGCAGGGGGAGCAGCAGAGGGAGAGGGAGACGCAGGCTCCCCACCGAGCGGGAGCCCGAAGCAGGCCTCGATCCCAGGACCCTGGGATCATAACCTGAGCCAAAGACGCTCAACCAACTGAGCCACCCAGGCGCCCCTAAAGTTAGTATTTGAGGAACATTAGCAAGCACTGAATGCTCTACAAAACAATCATTTAAAAACCGTCAAAATGTTTTAATTTTGACGAATGGGTTGCCAATGTAGTAGCAACAGTAATAGCTACAATTAAATGAACTCTGCTGTTCTAAGAACTTCAACTGTTGTTAACCTTATAACCCAATTTACAGTGAGGAAAGTGAGGCAAGGATAAGTTACCTGATCAACGATACACAGCCAGCAAGCAACTGAGCAGGGGTTCAAACCCATCCCATGCTTTGAACTACTATACCATGCAAGACAAATAGCACTTCCCCAGACATAGGCCCAAAAGTGTTTATCCAAGTGACAGGGACAGGCTATACATGTATTTTAGTGTTCCTTCCAACAGTTTCATAGATACTTCAAGCAATTAAACAAAAAATATATAATATTTTAAAACTGTGTGTCTATCCTGCAGGATTATTCTCCAGGAAGCTACTTTACACATTAAATCAGAGACGGTTGCTTTGGTATCGTATTGCACAGTGAGGTTTCTTAGCAGTATCCTATTTTGGGTACAGCGTAAAGACAAAGGGAACTACCAAATAACGTAATTAAAAAGCATTTTAAGAAACAGTAAAATGTCCCTACAAAAAGAAAATGTGGGGTGCCTGGGTGGCTCAGTCGTTAGGCGTCTGCCTTTGGCTTGGGTCATGATCCCGGTGTCCTGGGATGGAGCTCTGTGTCAGGCTCCCTGCTTAGTGGGGAGTCTGCTTCTCCCTCTCTCCCACTCCCCCTGCTTGTGTTCCCTCTCAGCTGTCTCTCTCTCTCTCTCTCAAATCAATCAATCAATCAATCTTTTAAAAAAAGAAAAAGTTACGGTAATGGTACCATCATGCTTAATGTTTACAGGGTTCTGTTAAAATTTATTTTACCTAAAATGAAATGACTCTTACATATTTTAAAGATCAAAACAGATTCCAAAATAACCTCACTTTGTATGACCACCAATTAAAATATTTCCTTTGTATCTTTTTCTCATGATCGCTCTACCTGTCATATTCTCCCTCACTTGAAACAAAGTTGTCCTTAAGCCACTCATTTTTCTAATTAAGTTCAAATACTTTTTAGTATTAGGTTGAACCATATAAAATTACCCTTTCCAACCACTTTTACCTATGGGATGGACACTTCACAGGCTTTAATCCAGTAACTTTCCCCAACTGGACATATCAAGAAAGAATAAATGTACTTAACAAAGTTATGAGTGTTCCATCACTGGATTACTTTCTTGGTGGCACACAAGAGAATAAACAGCTTACACTGTTTTCAGACTCAATAGGAAAGAAAATAAAAATAAAAAATAATCATTCTCATGAGAAAACACAATATATTGTCAGGTTAAAAAACAGAGTTACAAAAAAGTATGATACCAATTCCATTTATACATAAAAATACCAAATATTAAAACTCTGGTTAGACTTTAGGATTTTTGTTCTCTTCATTTGACAGTTCTGTTTTCCTAATTTTCTAATTAAAATGTAGTATTTCTGTGATTTGTAAAAAGGTTTTAAAAAGTCAATCTTTCCTTATTCTTTACCAAAAAGATACTTAATACATCAATGAAATATATGCGCAATCTAAAGCAACTATAACAATTTTAAATAGCCTACATCTTTTTGTTAACTCGGTAACACAGTCCATGAGAAATAACACAGTAACTTAATTCTAAGAACACTGATTATGTGCTTTGTTGGTATGGACAAATAACTTTATACATCAGGTAAATAAGCCTAATTAACAATTGGGTTTGGTTTTGGTTTCATCAATATTATAAAGTGATAATTTGTGCTGCTAACAAGTAAAGACCAGACCAAAAAGTTAAGATATAAGGTATGAATATGGAGAAATGGAAGAAGATTAAGAATCAGAAATAATCATGAGAAATATAGGATGAACAAACAAAAATGCTATAGTCCTCTATACTACATGTGTAAAAAATTTTAGAACAAAAATATATGTTTTCATACTTAAATGGACAAATATAAATGTTATCTTCTAGGGTTATCTTATTTTAAAAATCCTGATAAATGGAATCCAGATGTGCTTAAACTAATTCTACCTGAGTTCCCTGCTAACTACATGAAATAAGCTTTGGTATGTATCTATGTTCTGAGATTCTGCTGATTAACCAGCTAAGTAAGCAATCTTACCCAGACAGGGTTCTTATATTTATAAACCAAATATTCTACAAACTATGGGAAGAAAGGTTTGTATTGAATAGACAAATGGACCATAAGCTAAACAGCTCAATTAGTCCACTGCAGTTTACTGCCCTCTGGCTGTTGTGGCAAGGGATATCACAGATTAAAAAAAAAAAAAAATGGCTGCAAAGCAAAGTTAGAAAGGTATCAAGCAAAAGTTGGCAGGAAATCCTTTAGGCAAAATCAGACACCTTCAAATAGGCCCTCAAATATAAAGTTAGCTTTACTCCTTCCTTTAAAAAAAAAAAAATACTAAATATATCAACTAACAAAACATTTCAAATACTATCTGAACTTTTTCAACCACAAACTAACAAAACGTAGAGTAGTCTGGACATAATAAAAGTTGGCTCTAGGAGACTTAGGTCAAAAAGAGTTAACACACTACCCTAAGTAAGGATTGTAATTAATCTTGATCTAGAAAAATTCTTTAGCATACTAGATGGAAACATTTAGGTAAAGAAGTAAAAAATTTTGAGCAAAGAATATTAATAAAATTTCCTCTGGTTATAAATCTTCAGTAAATACAAAAAGTAACTTAGAATAATGAAACTCTTACATTAATTCAAAGTTTCCAGATATCAGATGTAATCTGAAGTTAAAAATTAGGTAACACTGGACCAAGTATTTCCAGGAATCACCTAATTATATAAAAAGCAGAAACAAAACAAAGGAAAACTTGCCATATCAAAATTAGACCGGGGATTCTTTATATTAATCTTTCTTCAAAATACTATCCAATGTCATCTCATAATTTTGTCCAATAAGGCTTGTACTAACTTTCTCTTATCACTTTATAATATTCCACCAGAGTTCAGCTGGTAATGAACCACAACAGCCACAATCCAAGAAAAAACAATTCTGTTCATTTCACTGACTTGCTAATTACTCACAATTCACTAATGTTTTAAAATAGTGGATCTTGCCTCGTTTCCACCCCCCAAAAACACCTAGGAGTCACAGTATTTCCTTTAATAGTGGTTCACAGGTTCTGGTTTCTAGCATGACTGGGAAAGAACAAGAGATTTTGGTGGGGGGGACTGGGAGTGGAAAGAAGAGGGGTAAGAGTGAAGACATTCCTTTTGAGAGACACACCCATTTAAACACTTGGATTTTTCTCAGCAAGTCTTCATAAATTATTTTTGAAATTTACTACTGTTAAAAAAATATATATGATGTTAACAGTTTTTAAGAAAAAAACAAAAAGCTTACCCTGCAGTTCATGATGTATTACACCCACTAGGTTGGGTTCATCTCCCCACCAGAATATCCATAACTCTTTGCAATCTGGTTTGACATCACGACGCCATACACACAGCAAGTTGGCTTGCAGACAACGGATGAAACTTAACAGGATTGGATCATCTTGGGCTGGGGCTGAAATTATGGGTCCACAGTCCCCGTGCCCTCCAAAATTGTACCTACGCCATTTGATTCCCGTGAGTTCAGCCTAGAAAAAAACAGAATTACAATGATTTTGATATTTCTTCTTAGTCACAGAACACTAAAAACAAGCTTCTGTATGGACAAGCAAATGTGCTAAAATAACTATTTACATTACTTCAGATAAGATTTCTCTCACTGAATAATTTTGTCAATCCTCCTTGATTTTTAAAAGGAGAAAAAATAATTTCTTCCTATCAAGATTTCTACATAGCTCTTTGTATTATACCAAATTACAACAAACAGATGACGATTATTTCCAGTTGAACCATTTTTACCAAAAACTTACTATAAAGTCCTTACATATAAAACTATTTTGTTATTCCGTATTTGATTCATAAATTAATTCTTTTTTTTAAGAGTTTGTTTATTTATTTGAGAGAGAGAGAGAACGCAAGTAGGGGGAGAGGCACAGGGAGAAGGAGAAGACGACTCCCCACTGGGCTGGGAGCCCAACATGGGGCTCAAATCCAGGACGCTGGGATCATGACCTGAGCTGAAGGCAGATGCTTAACCACCTGAGCCACCCAGGTGCCCCATAAATTATATTTTGAAATCAGGAAAGAGTTTAAAAAGTAAGTTTGTAAAAGTGAAGTAATTTCTTTCAAAGGATCTCAATTTATTCCCATGCAGAAGCTACAGTTTGAATCCTCTTTAATCAGGAAAGCAGTGAGCCTGCAATACCATAGTGCTTCAATACTAACAGCAAAGCAAGCTACTAATGAAACCGATGCAGTTATCAGCAATTTATGCATGTTCCTTAGCATGTAACAGAGAAAGAAGCTTTGCTTCTAGAACAATTCCCTAATGTAGTTTTGTCTTTTGTTTTCTAAACACATTTTAAAACACCGACACTAAACCAGCTGAGAGCAGAACCTGGATCTTTATTCCATTATTCCTATATTTTAAAACTTCATAAATCTTAGAGGTCTAAGGAACTAAAATTCAAAGATGTTTCAACACAAACAAAAGTGGAATTCCTTATTTAAGTAGCTATAAACTATAATTATGTATTCAAAACTGACAATAAAGTGGATTCTTAACATAATTCTGTACAAAAACAGTCCATGTGTCCCTTGCATTAGATCCTTACTCATCTTCCCCTCACCACCCCCACCCAAGTCAATTTCTGTCAATAGTTGTTTTTCAAAAACCAAGTACAACAGGGTAGAAAAATAACCATATCTTCTAACGTAACTGAAACAAATTTAAAGTGCTGAAACAATCACTATAATGAACACATTCAAGAAAAAAAATATCAATTTTCTTCAATCCCAAACAAATGCTTCACTTCTAAAAAAAAAAAATGGTTCCAAAAATAGTAATATCCAAACTAAAACTGTCCGGCACTTAGTAACTTATCCTTTCACATTATGAGATATGCAAATCTAATATCTAATGGATATTCTTAGTAAAAGCTAGCACTGGCATCATTTATGCTTTCCCCTTTACGCCACTTTGTTTTCTCAGAGTATGAAAGTACTACATGAATAATGCACTAAGTTCAAAAATAAATAATATAAATTAAAAGTAATCACACCAAGAATATTTTCCAAAATCACATCAAAAATAATTAGTGTCTTAATGTATGTTCTTCCTATTTTTCTGTACATATACAGTTTTTAATTTGGAACCATATTACATGGTCTTATATCCTGCTTTTTGACTCATTATAAATATTTTTGTATATTAATTATTCTTCAAAAAGTTAACGTTTGCATAATATTCATTGTTTATTGGAGAAAACGTAATTTATCCCATAACAACTAAACAATCTTCTGCTTTTTTATTTTATAATAATAACTGGTAAACTCCTTGAAAATTGTTACTTTCCTGGTTATTTTCTTAATAGACATTGCTTGATGCACAATTACGAAAGAATATGAATATGAAGACTCATGGATGAGTGCCACCATATAGCGTTTTTTTTTAAGATTTTATTTATTTATTTGACAGATAGAGCCATAGCCAAGCAGGAGGAGTGGGAGAGGGAGGAGGCTTCCCGCCCAGCAGGGAGCCCGATGCGGGGCTGGATCCCAGGACCCTGGGATTCCTGGGATCATGACCTGAGCCGAAGGCAGACACTCAATGAGTGAGCCACCTAGGCGCCCCCCACATTGCATATCCTCCTAAAAATCTGCCAATTTAACAGGATGGAATGTTCCTGTACTAATATGCAGTCCTTTCTCTGCTTAGAGGAAACCATTATCATCTATTTCATCAGAAGTATAACCTGGGGCCAGCCTTCGGGTTTGAATACCAGCTCTATACTTAACTACCTCTAAGTAGCAAGTACTTAGCAAGTTACCAAACCTTTGTCTGTCACCTCACCACAAAAATTAGAATAACAGTATTTACAGAGTTGATTAAATGAGTAAGTATGTATATAAAATACTTAGGATGATGCCTGGCATACGGCAAAACATATAAATGATATTGCTATCATCACTAGTAATGGTAGTACAATTTCTTTGTTCATATCCTTTTTGCATTTTTCTCTCATACAAGTTCCTTTATTTCTTCAAATGAAAGCAATGTATACGTATGTATGTATGTGTGTGTTTTAAACAGAAAGCCTAACTTCAATTTGTAAATAAATGTCAAAGAAACTAAATAAAAAGACAAAAAAAAAGGGGGCAGCTGAAATCAGAAAAGTAGAAGACTAACATTCCTTATGATCACCTAAGCTAGTGTTCTGTGCCTATGGATCAGGGGGCTGGAGGGAGGAGAGATAAAAGATACCAATAAATATAAATCACGATTGATTTTTGTGATAACGATATGTAAAGGGTTAGAAAATTAAGATTTATCAGAGATTAAAACATCAGGTGAGTCAGTCCCCAAGAAATCTATGAACAGCAATTTACTCACCAGAATACTTTCACCTGTAACAAACAGCCCACATGGTTCAGCAAACAAAATATTTGGCTTTGATTCAGAAGAATGGTTTCCTAATCCTAGCACTTGCACTAACTTCCTATCAGTGTTTCTCTGGTCTCAGTGATAAAGGGAAACCTGGCCACTTGCTCTATATTCTTTATGGAGTTGTTCTAGCAAGTGATAGAATACAGATTCAAGCCTACAAGCTTAATCACTTCATAACTAATTCAGCTGGAAAAACTGGAAAATGTCCAGTTATTTTAAAACAATTTAGTTCTTTTACCTTAAAGCTAAAATTAAATATCATTATACCAGTCTTCACTGGAAAATCTAACAATGAAACACCATTTAAGCCTAACAGAGATAACTAAGCATAAAGTTAATGTTCAAAGACTTAGCTCTAAACTTGAATTATTATTTGATAAGAGCAAAGACAACTTAGTGATAGCAAAATACTGTCCAAAAAAAAAAAAAAGTCCCTGTCACGGGTGTATGTTCACTTAGACTAATACATGTCTTCATATACCATGATCCTTTTTAAGCAATTCCACACAAACTTCTATGGACCAATTTCTGACAAAAGTATAGGTCTCCAAGACTCAAAATTCTTTATCTAATGATTTCAAAATTGTGAAGCAACCCTTTAAAATATTTCTACATGCAAGTTATCCCAAAAATGCAATACTTCTCACTGCCAAGACAAACAATTCATAATTATATTTAAATTTAAAATTACATTTTTAAAATACAGAATCAAAAGAATGAAATTAAAATATATAAGGAACAAAACCAGCATTCATGAACAACCACAACTATCACCACATATACATCACCTATTAATTTCTAACATTAAACAATATACTAGGATCTTCACATGTACTTTCTAATCTTCACAAACAGACAGCTAAAGAAATTAGGACTCAGAAAGGTTAAATAATTCTGCCCTAGCTACACAGGCAGCAAATGGCAGATCCCAAATATAACTGGATTTAAAGCATAACTGAATTTAAAGCATAAATTCTTTCCTGCTCTACCATGCTGCTTCATAAGGCTAATGGTAAAAATTAGCCCTAGAGGATTATAAAATAGTACAAAGAAACTGTCATCAACTCAGTTTAGCAATGGCAAGAGCTCATGGCCATACTTTCTAATTTAAGAAAGTTCATGAATCTTTCTTTAGTCTTCCTGAGGTATTAAGAAAACTAGTACAAGAGTGCCCACACACCATCCCATGAATAGAAGAGACTTTTTTTATTTCACTCAGATAATTATATGCCTTCTTTTATATGTTACCACTGTAAGACTGTATCTACACAAGCTAATTTTTAGAGGATATGTATAACAAACCAAGAAAACAACAATTCTAATAACAGCAAGAAAGGCTAGAGGGAAATTTTCTCATCAATGGCTGGCATCTGTTACACAGGTAGTCACGGTCCTCAGAAAATTGAACTTAACTGGCAGAGATTCCCCTGGCCTAAATAGAAGGCCACTATAGTCAGTTCAGAACAGTTGGAATTAAATAGATTGTAACAGAATCAGGACAAATACACTTTCTAACAGCAGGAATGTATTGAAAGAAAATTTATATTGATTCTTAATGTGCTATTCTTTAGGCACAATACATAGGAAATGACCTCATAAATTCTCCCAATGGAAGTCATTTACTTGCACTGACCCATCGCAATCAGAACCCACATGACCAACAGTATATACTTGCAGTATGGCTCCTCAGAGTTAAAACTATATTAGTGGTTACCAGAGTAAAAGTAATAGGCCTTGATATGAACGAACTCAGGGCGTAGTATCATGGAAAGAACACTGGCTGGAGATCAAAAGATCTAGGTTTGAGTTCTAGTTTTCAACTACTTACCTATATGGCATTAGGAAATCTACTCCATCTAAGGGACCGTAGCTTCTGACCTGTAAAGTGATATGGTTGACCTAGATACTGTAAATGAGTTCAAGTCTCCTGGCCCGGGCTAATTACATCCCACTCACAAAGGCAACTTGTAAATGAGACTGAACCCTTAATTATATGCCTTAGAATGATCAGTAGGAATAGGAGAGCTGCCAGAAGATTTGAATTTTCAAAAAACAGGTAAAAGAAAGACTTCTCAAACTACAGAACAATTACCTTAATATCAATCCTGAACAAGATTCTAGGATGGTGTGTAGAAAAGGCAGCTATGATCACCTGGGACTAACATGAGTGCGCTAGGAAATTCCAAATCTGCCTCACCTCACAACCTCCAGTGATAGGGTTACTACTCTAGTAGACCAGGGAAATACAGCAAACATATTAAATCATTCCTCAACTTGAGTCACAGAAAGGAAAAAAGTCAGGGATAATAGAAAACTTCTGTTAAAACAGAACTAATCAGCTCCAGGTAAAGACACCAGGGTAAACACACACATCTGCTTTTGCTCTCTCTTAAATCCCTCTAAAACATCAGTAAAGAATTTGTTTGTTTTGTTTTGTTTTTCCCTTAAATCATAAAATCACAATGGTAGGTAGGAGAGGAGATAAGAGCATCAAGATTTTGAAAGCTAAGAAGCAGATGCTCAGAAGATAAAGAAATTTATAATACCTAAAAATCTGAATCCTAGCTATGGAGAAAGAGTAGATAAAGCATAATTCACACAGAATCCCCTCAGCCTCAGGAATTAAAAATACAGGTATCTTTGAAAGGAGGGTTAAAAGGCAGAGAGGAGATAAAATAAGGAAAACTGGCTGAAAGCCTGCTTAGAAGGCACTCAGAAGCCAGGCACCCTCCCCACTGCCCTTTTTATCCCATCAAACAACTGGAAGGGTATTCTCTGGGGCCAGTAACTACAGAAGTTACCTGGACTGGAGGACGCAAGCACACTTGAAGGCAGGGAATCAGACTGAAAACAGTGCATTAGGTGAACATGTACAGAATGGAAGTCAAAAACCACCCTCTCCCATCATCTCCCTCCAAGCACCCAGAAAGCTGGCAACCAGTCTTTCATCCCCCGGAGATAGGCATCTGGAAAAGTCTTCTTTAGGAAATCTGACCAGCTCAAGAGAGAAGACCTCAAAATATTGACATCAGAGGTTCCCCAACTAAAGAGCCCACCCAGATCAGTGAAGTGCACTGTAAACAAATGTCACTCACATACTCAACTTCCAAGACGTTTTTCAGTCCATCATTTCTAAACATGAACAGAAAACCAGGAACTACTACATAGTAGAGGAAAAACATGAAGGAATGATAGAGACAAAAACAAATAGGAACGAAAAGAAAAGTAA
This sequence comes from Eumetopias jubatus, assembly GCF_037043125.1. Taxonomy (NCBI): domain Eukaryota; kingdom Metazoa; phylum Chordata; class Mammalia; order Carnivora; family Otariidae; genus Eumetopias; species Eumetopias jubatus. Next base: position 80,938,689 of record NW_028274822.1, on the reverse strand, counting down.
CTTGGAGGAAACAGACTACATTGGGAAATGAAAAAAAATTTTAATCCATCATTAATATTCTCAAACAGATAAAATAGTGCAACCATTAAAAAAAAAGTACACTATTTCAGAAAACAAAAACCCAAAGGAGAACTCTTGTTAATTTTTAAATAATGATGCCAGAAATGATAAAATTCAATAGAAGGGCTGGAAGATAAAGTTTAGAAATTTACTTCCTCCCAGAAAGTAATACACAAAAATGAAAAATAGGGAGGGTGGGGGAGATTAAATTAGAGGAGCAGCCCAGAAGTTCAAAACCAAATACAAGAGCTTTCAGAAAGAGAAAATACAGAAAATGAAAAAAAGGAAATGACTGATAAAATAATTCCTGAAAATTTCCCAGAAAAACAGAATGTGAATTTCTAGATTGAAAGGGCTCTCTGAATACCCAGAACAATAGATTAAAAGAGACTCAAGGAAAGCATATAAACTTTCAACACACTGCAGACAGAGAGAAGATTCTCAAAGCTTCCATATTGTAAAAAGAGATCACAAAGAATCGGGAATCAGAAAGATTTCTTTTTTTTTTTATATTGTTACATAAAACACTTTAATCAAGCAGCACCCCGAAATAGAACGAGAGTGGTGTGAAACAAACACAAGAAGTCAGAGGAGAAGATCTGAAGCACTTCCATATTAACGTGACTCCTTCAAAATCAATGCCATTTAAAACTGTATTGGATAACTATACATTTAAATTACACGACAGGAATTATTTTTGCACTTAGATGTAGGTACATGTCAAACTATTAAAATTTAGGTAGAATTTTAAAAGCATATATACCAAAACTGTCTCAGGAAGTTGATTTTTGTATCAGAGGTAACATTAAACAACTGCTAAACATGGGACATTGTACTACTTCTTAGTGCAATGTACTAAAAAACTGTTGCACAAAAAACCAAAACAAAGTTCACAGTTATGGAGAACAGACTGGTGGTTGTCTGAGTCTGAGGAGGGTGGCAGGGTGGGCAAATTGAAGGTAGTTGAAAGGCACAAATTTGCAGTTATAAGTCATGGGAATATAATGTACTGTGTGGTGACTATAGTTAATAATACTGTATTGTATATTTGAAAGTAGCTAGGAGAGTAGATCTTGAAATTTCTCATCATGAGAAACCGTAAAAATGTACTGGTTTTTTTTGTTTTTGTTTTTAATTTTTTATTGTTATGTTAATCACCATACATTACATCATTAGTTCTTGATGTAGTGTTCCATGATTCATTGTTTGTGCATAACACCCAGTGCTCCATGCAGAATGTGCCCTCTTTAATACCCATCACCAGGCTAACCCATCCCCCCACCCTCCTCCCCTACAGAACCCTCAGTTTGTTTTTCAGAGTCCATCGTCTCTCATGGTTCGTCTCCCCCTCCGACTTACTCCACTTCATTCTTCCCCTCCTGCTATCTTCTTCTTTTTCTTTTTTCTTAACATATGTTGCATTATTGGTTTCAGAAGTACGGATCTGTGATTCAACAGTCTTGCACAATTCACAGCGCTCACCATAGCACATACCCTCCCCAATGTCTATCACCCAGCCACCCCACCCCTCCCACCCAGCACCACTCCAGCAACCCTCAGTTTGTTTCCTGAGATTAAGAATTCCTCATATCAGTGAGGTCATATGATACATGTCTTTCTCTGACTGACTTATTTCACTCAGCATAACACCCTCCAGTTCCATCCACGTCGTTGCAAATGGCAAGAGGGAATCAGAAAGATTTCTGACTTCACAACAGCAATACCAGAATCAAAAAGGCAATGGTGCAGTAACTCCAAAATTCTAAAGGAAAAGTATTTCCAAACTAGGTATCTATGCCAATCTAAAATATCAAGTGTAGAAGTAGAATAGATTTTAAAAGATGCAAGGCCTTAAAAAACAAACAAAAAAAACAAAAATTAACACCCTGCCTCAGGAAGCTATTGGAGATGTACCCCATCTCTAAGAAGAGGGAATAAACCATAAAAGCCATGAGATTCAGGAAGTAGATCCAACATGGGACAGAGCAAAATCAATTTCTAAAATAATAGGGAATGATCAGATGGTTACAGGTTGTCAACTGTGTATCAATATACAGGGCAATTAGTCCAGATTACAACAGGTCATCTCTTAAGAAGATGGAACTAATAGAATACATCTGGAAGTCTTAAAAGGGGACTCAGACAATAAGCAAAAAGAACGGGGAAGAGTTAACTAAAAATACACAGAAAAATAAACAGTCAAAAAAAGAAAAAAGGTAATTACTATCTTCAAATTACGCAGAGAAGGAAAAGCAATCAGAGTATACTAGATGGCTCAGCCATGCATTAACATAATCAAACGAATGTTAACACTGAATAATAAGCTAACCAAAAAAACCATATAACTACTTTGGTAAAATGGATGGATGGGGAAAGTATTTGTAGGAGGTAGAATCAATGAGCTAAATCCTCATCTTCAATAGTGAAAGATCCAGAATTTGAAAACCTTAAAAGTAACTACAGAGTATTTAAAAACATTTAAATAAGAATCCAGATAATCAACAAAAGAGGATGAAAATGTTTGCCTCTGGAAAAGGTAAAATAGGGGCCAGGAGCAGATGAGTATTACTCATATAAACCTTGTAGAACCGTTTGATTCTTTAACTATGTAAGAATACAACTCAATCTTTAAAAAAGATGAAAACTAATCAAAACGTAGTAACAAAACTTATTTAATGCATCAAAAAGTTACTGATACTGAGAATTCACTTATACCGTTTTGTAGACTGAGTCTACCAAATTTCTAAGCTTAAGAATAATTCAGTATCCCACAAGTTGTGTTGCAAAAGTCAAAAGGTTATTTACCATGTTAAAATATTGTGTTGTCTGTTTCTTTTCTCCATTGTTAGACTATTAAAACTTCAATTAAGGGGCACCTGGGTGACTCAGTTGGTTGAGGATCTGACTCTTGTTTCCAGCTCAGGTCATGATCTTACGTTTGTGAGACTGAGCCCCCACATCGAGCTCCATGCTGAGCATGGAACCTGCTTAAGATTCTCTCTCTCCCTCTCCCCTTTTATTTTTTTAAGATTTTATTTATTTATCTCACAGACAGAAAGCACACAGGGGGAGGGGTAGAGGGAGAGGGAGAAGCAGGCTCCCCACTGAGCAGGGAGCCTGATGGGGGGCTCAATCCCAGGACCCTGGGATCATGACCTGGGCCAAAGACAGACGGTTAACAGACTGAGCCACCCAGGCGCCCCTCCCCCTCTCCCTCTCTAAAACAAAACAAAAAACAAAAAACTTCAATTAAGCAGAGATATACTTCCAGCTGCATGCTCTCTCCCACCTAGGTCCGTCTGCTCAACTCTTCCTACCCATAGCCAAAGAGCTTGCCGGAGATTCATTCCCTCTGCAGAGCGGCCAAGGGCAATAGGACACTGGGCCTCCTATGTGACTCCCATCTAATTATTTCCACATTGTGAGAAATACAATATAACTCTCCATACAACTAAGTTGTATATCAAAGATGCTTTCTAACATATGTATATTTTTGCTGATTCATAACAACTTTTTTCCTGAACTGTAATTTCCTTTCCAGCCCTCAGTTTACCAATATTAATTCAAAAACATAAAGATAAAAAATAGGGAGCTGGTTTAGCAGAAATAGGAGTGAAAAGGGCCCAAAGGTTTTATCTGACAGTAAGTTTAATATAATTAAACAATGTGAAATAGCTACTAAAAAGTTATTGCCATCTTAAGTTACATTAATAAAAACACAGGATCTACATCCTACACAACACATCTTACATAGCAAGTCACCAGTCAATACTGCTTTCAGCTCCCAGCTCCGTACTTTGAGAGAAATCTAGATAAACTGGAACAAATTAACAGATGAAGAACTAGGTTGGAGAGGAAATCTAAACATGTCATATGGCTAGAGGTTATATGGCCTCATGTTCAATCCTTTCACGCAAATAAACATGGCAGCAAAAAAATGAATGAATAAAGGTACAGTTGAATTAAGCTGAATGAATTTAATATGGAGTTAACATTCTGAAGAAATCTATAAAGTCTTCAATTTATACGAAAGACTCATATGTGGAAGATGAATTAGATTTGCTCAGCACAGACCAAGTGATAGCAGAGAACTGATGATTAAAACAACAGTGAAAGCTTTCTCAAGAAAGAATCCCTGGCTGAGATCCCTGACAAGCATAGATATGAGGTGTTAAGGAGAAGCTGTTAATACTGGATTTGGCTTCAAACATCAAAGGACTGGTTGGACAATATGAATTTATTCAAACCTGAAATTTGAATCTCAAAAATTCTTTCTTTCCAATCATAAGATTTTGTGCTTCTAATATCATTCATATCTCAGTCAACTAGTTCAAGGTGCTGACAAACTATACCCCATGGGTTGGCCAACTGTTTTTATAAATAAAGTTTTATCCGTACACAACTTTGCCATTTACATATTGTCTGTTGTTCCTTCCACACTACAACTATAGAGCTGAGTAGTTGCAACTGAGACTATGTGACCCACAAGCCTGAAATAACAACTCTCTAATCCTTTAAAAAAGTCTGCTGACCCCCGAACTAGGATAACATACACAGGCAAATATGACATTTAAAATATAAGAAGCACCATAACTGTCCTTTTACCATAAACAACTAGACAAAAAATATGAAACTATTCAAACACTGAACAAAGGTTGCAGAGCTAGGATCTCTGAGTGAAGAAAAACAAATGAAGTAGGCCCTGCAAAGGCTGAGGCAGCTGGAATTTATGAGAACAGATCACCAGAAAGCTCTACAGAAAAAGAGCTCCAGAGATCTGACAGGAGTTCTTATGGAAATGTTCCTACGTACATTAAGCTACACATTCAAAGAACTAAATTCCATGAGGCCAGGCAAAGAATTACTAGAGAGCTATCACTCTAACAGCTCACACAAAGCTAGAAGACAGTCTAATTCTGAACAGTCAGGGTGCAAACACAATGTTAAACATCGTGGGCAGTAATAGAGGCCACAGAAGGGCCATACCTCAAAAGTAAGAAAGCAGGCCTATGCTAGCATAAAGACTGCTCTAACCCACCCAAATAACTGAGTCTCAAAAATAATGATCATCACCACAATCATCATCTCATCTACAAGTAACTTAACTGCCAACCAAAATTCAGTTCTTTACAGGAAAGAAATAAAATCCAGACTTTCAACAACATAATAATCACAATATCCACCATCCAATAAAAGGATACCAGATATTCAAAGATGTAGCAAAAGGAGATTCATGGTAGGAGAAAAATCAGTGAAGAGAAACAAACTCAGAAATGAAAGTGATGACGGAATTTAAAAAATCACTTTAAAACAGCTATTATAAGTATGGTCAAGATTGAAAGGAAAACACAAACTTAATAAAAAATGAAAAATATAAAAGCATAAAAATTCCCTGACACAAAATATGAAATAAAAAATTCACTGAATAGGTTTAACAGTAAATTAAGCACAGTCAAAAAAAAAAAAAAAGTTAGGGGACTTGACAACATACAATATAACTATACAAGCTAAAGAACAAACAATTTTTTTAAAAAAAGAATAAATCCAAAAGCAAAACACTATCAAGCACTCTAACATGCATGTAATTAGAATCCCAGAATGCAAAGATAGAAGGGAGGATAAGAAAAGGTTTTTGAAAAATAGTCCAGTAGTATCCAAATTTCATGAGAAAAATATATCTCAGACCCAAAGAGTTCTGTGAACCCAAAACAGCACAAACAAAAAAACTAAATTAAATCTGATCATAAGTGATTAAAAAAAAAAATCTTAAAAGCTGTCAACACGGAAAAAAGACACATTACATAAAGGAAAACAAAGACAATATTTACAACAGACTTAACAGAAATATGCAAACCAGGAAACAAAAGAACATGCTGAAAGGGGGGGGGGAATGTCCATATCTAGAATTCTAGATGGAGCACAAGTATCCTTCAAAACTGAAGGTAAAATACAGACTTTTTTCAGGTGAACAGAAACCAATGGAACTCCACTGTAATAAATTTAACTAGAATGAATGCTTTTTAAAAAGTTCTTCAGGTACAAGGAAAATATCAGATGGAAATCTGGATCTATAGAGAAGAATAATGAGCACCAGAGATAGTTAATATAGAGAGAGAGAGAGATAAAACAGTTGTTTTCTCATTTTTTAATTTCTTTAAAACAAATTAACTCTTTACAGCAAAAATAACGCATCACAGCTTGTATACAGATATAGAAGAAAAATATATGACAACAGTAGCACCAAAGCCAGAAAGAGAAAATGGAGGTATACTGTTCTAAGGTTTTTTACATTACAAATGAAATTTAGTAATACCTGCAGACTGTGATAACTTAAAGGTGTATATTATAAGTCCTTGACCAGTTGCTAAAAAGTAAAACACAGTTTATTTAAGATGCTGAAGACAAAATTGAATCATAAGAGAACACTCAAATAATCCAAAAACAGGCAGGATGGGTGGCTCTGAGGGGCTCTGAGGGTCAGTTAAGCATCTGCCTTTGGCTCAGGTCATAATCCCAGGGTCCTGGGATCAGCTCCACGTCCGGCTCCCTGCTCAGCAAGGAGCCCACTTCTCCCTCTGCCTCTCCTCCAGGCTTGTGTGTGCGCTCTCTCTCACTCACTCTCAAATAAATAAAATCTTTAAAAAATTTTTTATGAAAACACAAAAACAGGCAGGAAAAGAGGATAAAAAAGGGAACAAAGAACAGATGGGATAGATAGGGAAAAATGCCAAGATGGTAGACTTAAACACAATCATCAATATAATTATATTAAACACAAATAGTCTAACCATTACAAGTAAAAAACATGAATTCTCACAATAAAATTTTAAAAGGCCCAACTATATATTGCCCGTAAGAAATGCACTTTAAATATAAAAACAAGTTATAATACAAATAATAAGAAAGCTAAAATGGCTAGATTAATAACAAAGTGGGCTCCAAAAGGACTATAAAGGAATAAAGAGGGAAATTTTGTAATGAGAGAAATGTCAATTCTTCAAGAAGACATATATCCCAAATGTGCAGGCATCTAACAACAAAGCTTCAAAATATATGAAGCAAAAGCTGATTAGGCAAAAGCAGAAATAGGCAAATCCAGAATTATAATTCAAGATTTTAGGAGGCCTCCTCTCAGCAACTGATAGAAAAAGTAGACACAAAACCAGTAAGGTATAGAAAACATGAACAACACTATCAATCAACATAACAACTGACATTTATAAACATTAATAATAATAATGGTGAGAATAATATACTCAACAGAATACACAAGCTTTTCAATTGCACATGGAACATTCACCCAAGAGAAACCACAGGCTGAGCCTTAAATTTATACTGATATATATATATTTTTAAGGTCTTATATTCATTTATTTGAAAGAGAGAGCATATGAACAAGAGAGCCCAAGCAGAGGGGAGCAGCAGAGGGAGAGGGAAAAGCAGACTCCCCACTGAGCAGGGAGCCCGATATGGGGCTTGATCTCGGGACCCTGAAATCATGACCCGAGCCAAAGGCAACCATTTAACCGACTGAGCCACCCAGGTACCCCAATATATTTTTTAAAATTGAAATTTCTGAACAGATTTAAATTAGAAAGTCACAAAATATCTAGAACATTCCCTCTTCCCCCACAAAATCTGGAAATTAAATAATACCTTTAAACAACACATAAGACAAAAAAGAAATCACAAGGGAAAGCAGAAAATGTTTTGAACTGACTGATTATGAAAGCAAAATATACAAAAACGTATGGGGTACAAGTAAAACAGTGCTCAAAAAGAAATCAGTAACTTTCATATTTATAGTAGAAAGAAAGGTGTAAAATTGCTCCAAACTTCTCCCTTCAGAAGCTAGAAGTATAAATTCAACCAAATGTAAACTGAGGGAAGAAAATAATGAAAAGAGAAGAAATGAATGAAATATAAAACAGACTAACAATACATAAAACCAATAAAGTAAAAAAGCTGTTGTTTATGTTTTGGTTTGGGGTCTTGTTTTTTATTTTTTGTTTTTAAAGATTTTATTTATTTATTTGAAGGGGGGAAGCACAAGCTAGGGAGAGGGGCAGAGGGAGAAGCAGACTCCCCACTGAGCAGGGAGTTCTATGTAAGGCTCAGTCCCAAGATCCTGGGATCATGACCTGAGCTGAAGGCAGATGCTTAACGGACTGAGCCACCCAGGTGTCCCCTGTTGCTGTTTTTTCAATCAATAAAATAGACAAACTTCTCAAGGTTAATCAGGAGAAAAAGAAAAGACAAATTACCAATATCAGGAATGAAAGAGGAGGAATTATTTCACATCCTAAAGACACTGAAAAGATAATGGAATTTTTATAAACAACCTTATGCCAATAAATACAACTACTTAGATTACATGGACAAATTCTTCGAGAGAATTACCAAACTAAAACAAAAAAATAAGTTAAGAATCTGTATAGTCCTATATCTATTAAAGAAATGGAATTCATAATTTAAAACCTTCCTAAAAAGTATTCTCCAAGGCCAAGATGGCTGCACTAGTGAATTCTATCAAACATTAAGAAAGAAATACCACCGATCCTACACAAATTCTTTCAGAAAACAGAAGAGCTAATTCCCAAGTCATTTATAAGACTAACATTACCAACACAAGACAAAGACATTGTAAGAAAAGAAATCTACATGTAATCTTTCATTAACATAAATTTAAAAAAATCAACAAACCCAATCCAACAATACATAAAATGGTAGCACACCCTGCACATGGAGTGTACCTTGGAAATTCAAGCTTAGCTGAATGAGTCCAAAGCCCATCAATGTAATTGAATCAAACTAGTTCAAAAACCCATTAATAAAATCCCCCATACTAACAGAACAAAACCTATAATCATCTCAACAGATGCAGAAAAAAACATTTAACAAAATCAACACCTATTCATAGTAAAACTAAGTAAACCAGGAATTAAAGGGAACTTCCTCAACCCCATTAAAAAGATGTTCAAAAACTACAGCTAACATCACAATTAATAATGGAAGATTGCATACTTCCCACCTAAGATCAGTAACAAAGCTAGGAGGTACATTCTGCTATTCAATTTTGTACTATAGGTCCTAACCAATGCAATAAAGCAAGAAAAATAAGTAAATGGCACAGAAATGGAAAGGAAGATATAAAACCATCTCTATTCACAGACATCATCATGTACATTTACAAAACTTCAAGGACTTTACAAAAAAGATACAACTAATAATTGAGCTTAGAAAAGTTGCAGTATGTAGATAAATATACAAAACTTAAATGTATTTCTACATACTAGCATGAAAAAGTAGAAAACAGTATTTTAAAACAGTGCCATTTGAAACATTGAAAAATATGAGCTACTTAGGGATAAATTTGATAACATATGTTCCAGATCAGTATACCAAAAACTATAAACAATGTAGACAGAAATTAATGATCAAAAAAAAAAAAATGGAAGCTAGACCCTGTTCATGAACTGGAAGACCTAAAATTGTGAACAGGTCAATTCTTCCCAATTTGATCTACAGATTCAATGAAATCACAACAAAAATCCCTGCAGGATCTTTTGTGAAAAATTGACAGGTTGTTTCTAAAACTTATACTGAAATGCAAAGTACCCAGAAGAGCCAAAACAATTTTGAAAAAGAACAAAGTTGGAGAATGTGCCCAAACTTCAAGACACTACTATAAAATTTCAGGAATCATAATGGTCTGGGATTGGCATGAGACATACAGATCAAACGAAGAGAATATAAAATCCAGAAATAAACTTATGCATAAACATAGACACATATATCCAATATATTCAAATGACTTTTGACAGACATGCCAAGGTAATTCAATGAGAAAAGCAGTCTTTTCAACAAATAACGCTAGAACAACTAGATACCTACATACCAAAAGAATTTCAACCCCTACCTTATTCCACAAAAAAAATTAACTCAAAATGGATTTGTTCACAGACCTAAATCTAACAATTAAAACTATAAAACTTCTGAAAGAAATCATGAGAGAAAATCCTTGTTACCTCAGGATCACAATTAGAACTCTCATATAATTGGTAGAAACGTAAAATGATACAACCGGATTTTAAAAGTTTAACAGTTCTTTATGAAGTGAACCCCATGTTTCCCACATGATTGAGCAACTGCACTATTTCAGAACTAAAAACATATGTCCCAGACAAAACCAGTACATAAATTGTTCATAATCACCAACAAATGGCTGAGTAAGCAAATTGTGGTATGTTAATATAAGAGATTACAACTTGGCATTAAAAAGAATAACCTATTTAAACAACAATAGGAAGCCTGGCACAGAAGACTATATCCTATATGATTCCATTGATTAAAAAAAAAAAAAAATCTAGAAAAGACAAAATGAATCTATAACAGAATAGTGGTTATCTGGAGATGGGGGTGCATTAGAGATGTTTTCTATTTTGATTTCAGTGGTGGTTTCACATAGGTATATATTTGTCAAAACTCATGAAACTGTACTTACTTGCATAAAAGGGGTTCACTTTATTGTATGTAAATTATTACCTCTATAATCAAAACTTTATGTACTAATGGAAGAATTCATGAAAAAAATCTCTCAAAGAAAAAAAACCTATTTTTAATAGAGCCAAAATATCTTACCATCTTGCTCATCTCCCTAACTATGAATCTCTTTTAGAAAGTATGCAATGTTTTTGAAAAAATTATTTTCATGCCTAAGTACATCAGAACACTGGTTAATGATTTATATTTATTAACCTTAACTAAAAGAGAACTCTTGTGAAATTTCTGGGAACTGAACTCTTTAATGAAGTTCATTAGTGACATTAGGATGATTTCTTGCCCAAATGCAATAATGGACTATAAACAGTAATTTCTATCATTTTCTCTGTATAGCAGACATTGTTAGTTGGCTACCCAAACATGAACGGCTCCTTCCTCCATGGTAACATACAATCTATATTACTGAGGCAAACAATATGCTCACTTAATACTTCCCTGAGTATGGCTAGAAGTGTTATAAGGAACTTGGTGGAAATTTCCTTAAAAAGGAGAAGTTAATTTTGAGTTAACTTTTTTTGTGTCCTTCCTTCCTTTCCTACTCCTTCCAATCTAGAATGCCACCATGATGACTAGAATTTGAACAACCATCTTGGACAATATGCTACTACTTATGATAAACTAAGGACGAGGGAGTAACAACAAAAAGCCCGGGACACTTGATGACTGAGAAGCAACCAAACCAGTTCTTAAATGCCTGCCTCCACACTGCATACATATAAAAAAAAAAAAAAAAATTTAACTTTATCTTGTTTTAAGCTATTTGTCTAGTTTTTAACAAACACATGATTATGGTACTATAGTAAGTCATTTTTGATGTGAGCATTCTAGCTTTTTTATTTTTAAAAAAACTGAAAGACTTTTAGTGAGGTGATAATTTTTTTAAAAAGATGTATTTATTTGAGAGAGAACACACATGGGGGCGGGGGGGATCTCCAGCAGACTTCCTGCTGAGCACAGGGCTCAATCTCACCACCACAAGATCACTGCCTGAGCCAAAATCAAGAGTTGGATGCTTAACCTACTGAGCCACCAAGGAGCCTCTCTTAAGTTTTTGGGGGGGTTTTTTTTGAGACTATGCAGTCACCTAGGTTTTTATCTTGCCCCAGTCATCAATCAAAGTAATAAACTATCCTATTTTTTCATTTTCCAAATGATTGCTCAAATTTGGAATAAAGCATTCTAAGAGAAAAAAATCTATCTCCCTATCTGTGGGAAGAAATTTTAAGCTACATTATTACTCCATTAATCCCTGATGAAACTTTAAAAAAATGTAAACTGTATTATCACTCCATTAATCTCAGGCAAATCTATATGCTCCAGTGATTTCTACCTTCATGCTTGCACTATTATTATATGGTCTACACTGTTAATTTTTAAAAGGCTCAGAAAAGAAAGAGACCAATAATGTTTGGAATAGCTAGGAGGAGCTTCATAGAAGCCCTTCAAGAATTCAGATAGGAAAAAGAAGAGCATACAATATGTACACACTGGTTAAGTGTGTTTAGGCTCTGAAGTCAGTGACAGCTCCATCATCTGCTGGCCGTGTGACACCGGTTACATTACTTAAAATTCTTGCCTCAGTTTTTTTATCTTGATGTATTAACTCATGATGATGTATTAACTCATAATGAGTATTAACTCATCAGGACCTTGATGAGAAAATGCATGTGGCTGGCAAGCAACTAGACAATTCCAGGCATTTAATAAGCACTTTTAGAAACAGCAAAAGCTCTAACAATGTGTGTAACATGTAAGATCTAACTTGAAATACAGATTCCTATCAGTGAATGATTGGAAATTTTTTAAGATTTTATTTACTTATTTGCCAGAGAGACAGCAAGAGCAGGAACACAAACAGGGGGAGTAGGAGAGGGAGAAGCAGGCACCCCGCACCTGAGCCGAAGGCAGACGCTTAATGACTGAGCCACCCAGGCTCCCCAATGATTGGAAATTTTAAATAGGAAAACAAAAAGGCTTTTGAGAGATTAAAAGCTTTTAAAAAATAAGAAAAATCACAAGAATATGCATACCCATATATATGAAAAGATGTTCATAACCTCATTAGAAATACATAACTGAAAACAAAAATACTAAGATATTTCTTACACAGAGTAGAAAAAATTTAAATGATACGTTTCATTAGAGACGAGGACAGAAGACATGGACATTTATATACTGCCCATAGGAATGTAAACTGACACGTTTTTTAAAAATTTATGGCTATAACTATCAAAATTTAAATTTCTGTACTAATTGAGAAAAAAAGTTAACTTATGTTTCTCACAGCTGATGGTCAAACAATAGTGCATCCATCCTATAATGCAGAATACCAACTGTTTAAAAAAACATACAGTGGGGCGCCTGGGTGGCTCAGTCATTAAGCATCTGCCTTCAGCTCAGGTCATGATCCCAGGGTCCTGGGATCAAGCCCCGCATCGGGCTCCCAGCTCAGCGGGAAGCCTGCTTCTCCCTCTCCCACTCCCCCTGCTTGTGTTCCCTCTCTCACTGTCTCTCTCTCTCTGTCAAATAAATAAATAAAATCTTTAAAAAAATAAATTAAAAAAACACAGAGAAAAATGAGGTATATCTAAATTTGCTGACTTTAAAATATCTTCAGACATAAGGGCACCTGGGTGGCTCAGTTGGTTAAGCAACTGCCTTCGGCTCGAGTCATGATCCTGGAGTCCTGGAATCGAGTCCCACATCGGGCTCCCTGCTCAGCAGGGAGTCTGCTTCTCCCTCTGACCCTCTTCCCTCTCGTGCTCTCTATCTCTCATTCTCTCTCTCTCTCTCAAATAAATAAATAAAATCTTTTAAAAAAATAAATAAAATAAAATATCTTCAGACAATATTAAGCAGAAAAAACATGTTACAGGAGAAGCTGGAGAATTATCCCCCGTGATTTTTTGAACTATAAATATGCCCATCATCAACAGAATGCATAAACGGGTGTAGGAATGAATTATAAATCCACACTGTTAGAACGTAGTATTAAACTAAAAAACCAAGTTGCAAAAAGCTCAAAAACATGCAAAACTATATACACACACATACTCTGAACATACATAATTAAAACTTTTTAAAAAATACAGAAAGAGGGATGCCTGGGTGGTTCGGTCTATTAAGCATCTACCTTCAGCTCAGGTCACAATCCCAGGGTCCTGGGACCAAGGCCCGCATCGGACTCCTTGCTCAACGGGGAGCCTGCTTCTCCCTCTGCCTGCCGATCCTTCTGCTTGTGTGTGCCTGCACTCTCTCTCTCTGACAAATAAAATCTTAAAAATCAAATAAAGTAAGAGATTTAAAAAAAAAAAAAAAACAGAAAGACAGGGGGGCCTGGGTAGCTCAGTCAGGTAAGCGTCCGATTCTTGATCTCAGTGTATGTCTTGATCTCAGGGTTGCGAGTTTAAGCCCTGTATTTGCTCCACGCTAGGTGTGGAGCCTACTTAAATAAAAGAAAAAAAAATACAGAAAGATAAACATAAAATTCAGGATAACCGTTAACCTCTGAAGGGAGAAGGAAGAATGGGAAGGGAAGGGCAGCACAGGGCTATGCAAACGATAAAATGTTCTTTTTCTTACCCTGAATATTAGGCACATGGGTGTTCATTGTGTCACAAAGATTCTTTCTACATGATTTATACAAAGTACTTTTATGTACTCATATTTAATAAAAACAATTTTGAAAATGCATATGTATATATGCACACAAACATATGCAAAAGAAAAACTCTGGAATGACAAAAACTAAACTACTGGTAGTTACCTCCCCATGGGGGGGCAGAGAACCTTCATGTTTTATTATTTGAGTATTGTTTGAATTTGAAACTAATTACATAATTTTTTATTAAATATATGAAATACATAACTTTTCTTTTAAAATTGTAACTCCAAAACTGTAACCACATGGAAAATGTGTGAGTGAATTTAGCTGAATGAAGAACTATATTTATACTGTGATTACCTCTATGTACACAAAAAGGGAACATTAACAAGAATGGAAGAGCTGGCGCAAATCTGATCTAATGGACTGTTTTCATTTTTATAGTTTTAATTTCTTGGAAGTTACATTTCTTGGAAATATTTCGTATTTCATTAGTTACTACCTCACTTGGAGAGAAATTTAAGAAAAATGACAACTGCAAGAAAGCCAACTCTCCACCTTCAGGGTAGCCAAGTGAAAATCTACCCACATGGGAAGGCTGAATGAATTACAGCCAATTGACAATGGATAGCACACGCTGCGCCAGTAAGTGCACTCAGAACAACAGGAGAGATCCCCACCACACCAAGGAGATTACATCAAAGAGTTCTGAAGTGCATATGTACATTTTAGTGCTTTCACTGAGAACTGGCACTGCCAAGTAAAAGTGCAGCACAGGCAGGGAAGGTGCCATAGCCCAGGGAGCCCAGGAATGTGCTGAAAAATCAAAGGGGTATGGAGGGACCGGCAGAGAGAGATGGAGAAAGTGAAAACTTTTCCCAAAATGTGAGGTAAAGACATGACATGGCATAACAATCACACTCTCAATACCTATAAAAATATTGTACAATCAGGAAGCTAAGTGCTGAGGGAACAAAAACAGAATGGCAAGAATAAAAATTTAAAGGAACTCAAAGTTAGAATGAGGAAGAAGCACCAAAGACACACACTGTTTGGAGTCTTCACAAGTGTCTTCTCTATTCTATCCACTATACCAATTCCTACAAATCGGCAATTTCCAGAAAGGCAAGAAAAACAGGGTTACAAGTCTATTTCTTCCTCCTACCAAAAATATCACCAATATGAAATGTAACCAAGACCTTTAAATAAAAAACTCAATGAAAACATCCAAAAACAGATTTGCAGAGAAAATATGTAATCTGCTTCCTGAGCTTACCACTATTAGAAGCAAAGGCTCTACACATAATAAAGGCTATGTAGTGAGGGTACCCTTCCACACCTCTATTTTCTTTCTTCCTGTCGGGGCTTCTCCATGCCCATTTCTGATCATCAAAGTTGCATTAGCTCTTCCTCTGCCAAAATATTAATTCCACCTCCAACCACCACCATCACCACCCACACCTCTCCAAAGGCCCTTTTTCATCCACCCTACAGGCCTTGCCTTCTCCCGTCTTCCCCACGTCTTTTCTCCACCCCTCCTTCCTCTTATCTCACTCAACTTGAAAGAGAAATCTTCTCATTGCCTCAAATCTTTTCTGAAAACAGGCAGGTTATAGACGTTAATCTTTGTTTTTGCTTTCTTTTCACTATCCCCTGCCTTTTGCCCCAAGATCCTGTCCATAATTAATTTTAAAACTTTTTGAGTTCTGTAGGACTTAACAGCAAGGACCCAGGCTCAGTGAATACTTTCATATATGCATACCTGTGATCAAAGCATAAGTCTTCTGCAAACAACTATAGCACATAGATGCTTCCAACTCTTCCTCCTTGTTTTACATATACAAGAATGCAAATGCCGTAAGACCAAGAAAGAACACATCTGTTTGCCATTTGGTTCCTCTCCCATGACATATGTAATTGGTTACCAAGTCCTATCAGTTGTACCTCCAAAATATCACTAGATCCATTTATCTCTTTCCACTCCTACTAGGTCTGCATGATTTCTCACATCTAGCCTACTCTAGGAGCCTTCTCTCTCTGCCTTTGGTTTCTCCCTATTACAATCTACACTCCACAGAGCCCACATGAGTTTTCTCTCTGAAACATACATTTGATCATGTCATTATCCTCCTTAAAACCTTCAGGCATCCCCCCTGTGCATACAGAATAAACTTACAGCTTCTTCATGTCATCCAATCTGGCATCAAACATCACCTTTCAGTCTTGTCTCCCTTCTATTAAAGACTAGGCATTAAATAAAAAGTATATCTCATGAAAGAATAATTGACAAGGATGTCCAGAAATGTTGGATGACATATGTTTTATTTATGTAATTGACAAACTTATTCATCTCAACCATACATTATTACCACTGAAATCAAACTTCTACAAAATAGTTAAAGTTCTATCCACATAATTTATTAAAACTAGGTTGTGTAGTTTAAAACATTTCTATTTTCAATTCCAATATTAAAATGTAAGGTGGATCACAAGGAATCTAAATCAACAGTAATTTTCTAAAATGAACATTAACATGTATCACCAAATTTCTCAGAGGTTCTGGAATATGTTAAAGTCAGCTCTTTGGATTCTTAACAGTGTATCACACCTACCATATGAGAAAGTTTGGCAACAAACTCAAAGCTCCTTTAGAAGGTTGAGTGCCTCCCAGGGCGCCTGGGTGGCTCAGTCGGTTAAGCACCTGCCTTGGGCTCACATCAGGATCCCAGGGTCCTGGGACTGAGCCCACATCGGGTTCCTTGCTCGGCAGGGAGCCTGCTTCTCCCTCTCCCTCTGCCTGCCGCTCCCCCTGCTTGTGCTCTCTCTCTCTCTCTCTCCATGTCAAATAAATAAATAAAATCTTTAAAAAGAAAAAAAAAAGGTAAGTGCCTCCCTTAGTGAGTTTCATTCATTGTTTCATCTAGAATATTCCTCGCGATTACCATATAAACTACCAAAACAAGCTATTCATCTTAATAGATTCAGTAGAAAACTATCCTAAGAACAAGTAAATACTTCCTTTTCAGCTCAAATTTATAAAACTTACTAAAGAAGCCAGTTTATTAGCTTACACATATCAAAATATGAGTTCTCATGAGAATCATTCCACTGTTTAATTAAATGTTATAGGATCCTGCAGACAGATTCAAGAATAGCACCATCTGTCTGGGTTACAAAGCTCAATTTCACCATGGTATCACCAAACAGCAACAAAATATCATTTTCATACATATCTCTCTCAAGTAATTTATAGACATATAATGAGTTTAATCTCTTTGGGATCAGGACATTTGATTCAATCCACACAGATGATTACATTTTGTATGTAAACCAACATACTTTAAAAAATGCTTTTAGTAAAGTTAAGAACTTATATTTCAAAAGATAAATATTATGGTCTTAAGCAGCTGGGATGTAGATTTATGCTCTGATATAACTTCTAAATGTTAAACTGCTCAGGTGCTTTATAAATCTGTAAAATTAAAAAGTACCTGTTGTTGAGAATAATTATCATGTAAATAAATGTTCCTAAGATATCTATAGCTCTAGGATTATAACACCACATTTTTTAAAGGACTTCAATTCCTTTTTCTTTTTTTTTTTAGAAGGGGGGAGGGAGAGGGAGAGGGAGAGGGGGAGAGAACCTTAAGCAGGCTCCACACCCATCATGGAGCCCGACATGGGGCTCAATCTCACAACCCTGCGATCATGACGTGAGCCGAAATCAGAGTCGGACACTTAACCGATTTAGCCACCCAAGTGCCCCTCAATTCCTTTTCTTTTAAATGTGAAAAGAACTTAAAAAGAATTATGAATAAACTCACCCATGTAATCTGAAGAACATAAAAATAAAGCTGAGAAAATTTCATTATATTCCTGAATCCAAAAATAGAAAATACTTGCCACTGCAACTCGTAATCTAAACAACTAATATAGGAATGACTGTTATAGTTGAAATACCGTCTACACCTCCCCTCCACTGAATACTAAAGCAGACCACAAGAAAGTGAAATTCTAAATACATATGAGTGCTCTGTATCCTAATCTTCACCGGTGGAAGAATTGCTAAAGAGCAATTATGGAATACAAGATGGCCTACTGGGTAGTCTCAGATGAGTAAACCAACCGTAAAAGGCAAGGTAAAAACTTCAGTCTCAAACTTTTGCTAAAATCTTAAGAGGTTATCTCAACAGGATGCTTTTTCTATTTATCCCAAGGCTTTTCTTAATGATTACTTCAGTCTCACTAAAAATGGACCTCAGGATGGTATCTGATCTTCGCTAGACAGACGAGGTACAACTTTACAATTCTACTCAATTCTATTCCCCCTTTATGATAATTTGCCTTAATCCCCAAAAAGCAAAAATCCCACCTCCACTTAATTTGTCCCAATATCCAGTCTTACCAATTAATATACCACTAAATGCACCTTCACTGAAACTGTCTGAAAACAAAATACATTGAACCACTAGACTCAGAACCTGGGAAGCAGCTGTATAAGAGCAGGGCAGGAATTCTTAGCACACATCTACAATGTATGTATGCCATATTTTCAAAAGTAGAGTTCTTCCCAGGGTTTTTGCTCATCATCAGTAAGAACCCCATCATAAAGTACTAAGCTGCTGGCTTGCGCAACAATTTAGAGCAAAAAGCAGAACACAGTAAATTATAAAGAGAGAAGAAAAGACACTGACCAAAGAGGCATCCCTTAAAATAAGATTTTCTGGAGTGGCTGACTAAACTCTAAAAGCAATTCCAAAGGAAAAGAACCAGAAAAATATGGACAATGGCACTGGTATTTGATACATTTCAAGGAGGCTTACTTTGAAGAGCACTTCTCATTTGGGCAGATGTTTGTCGATTCTAGTATGACTAACTCAGAATTAGCTTTGTAATTCTGAAGTGTACAAATTAAGAAGATGACATCTGACCTACTTAAAAATGACCATTAAAGGAAAATAAAAAATAAAGATGGCTAATTACAACAAGCACATCAAGTAAAAATTTAGGCACAAGCTCAATATATTTACTTAATCTTTGAATTTGAAAAGCTCTCAAGCTACAACTGAGACTTCACTTCACACTTAATCACATCTTACATCCTCACATCTTTGATTTGAGGGGGCTTACTCTTTTCTAGCACTAACCTCAGCCATCGTCTGGGTTCTTACCACCAACTCCCACCAGACTCCTTTCATCAACTAACAGCTCTTCTTCTATCTTCCACCTTTCTTTCTGCCCCTCCACTATTGTTGCTCCTAAGTCCACAAACACAAATGAGGCTCTTGCATTCTAAAAACTTTCCTTCAATCTACCTTTCGATCTCTTTCCCTCCCCACTCCCAAATCCCTGCCTGCTTCACAATCAACCTTCTGCAGCTGAAAAGTGTACCATTCATTCATTCTGCAACCCACCAGAATCCAGAGTCTACTACCCTCAACAGTCAATGTAATGATTTCAGTTCAGTACTCTGCCATCCAAATAGCAAACGTGCCCATCTTTCACTCCTTACCTCTCTTCCCTTCAACGTCCACTATGACTGTCTCCGAAAATCATTATTCTCTTCATTTTTATTGCAGAGAAAGCGAATTATAGTCAACTGTAAAGCACATATAACACATACATTCACGACTTAAATGTCTAGGCTTCATGAGAAGTAACCCTGGACCGAAATCTAATTTGTTTTAAATGCACAAAATTTAAAGGATGGGTTACACAGTTCAACAATTCTAGTTTGTCTGTTAAGAGAGCAATCCTAGAAAGGCTTTTAAACACATTATTAAATGTAATATCATTTAACACGCTTGTTTTTCCTTAATTCATTTCTCATAATAGTTTCTATATCGTCTTGGATTATCTCCTGCTTTTAGTTTCATATCCCATCTGCTCATTTAAGATTCACGTCTGTCCAGTTTCTGAAATATTTGTCACTTCAGTCATTAGCATTTTGCGTAATATAGCACTGTTTTTTTTTAAAGTTCAGAACTGAACTATTTTAGAAAACTGATTATTTTAACATCACCCTTTCTTAATCTCAAATTGGCCTGCCCACCCTCCAAATTTTCCACCTAACAAAAATTAGATTTCAGTAAGTTTTTTTTTAAAGATTTTATTTATTGGGGTGCCTGAGTGGCTCAGTCGTTAAGCATCTGCCTTCGGTTCAGGTCATGATCCCAGGGTCCTGGGATAGAGCCCACCAGCAAGCTCCCTGCTCCTCGGGAAGCCTGCTTCTCCCTCTCCCTCTCCCTCTCCCCCTGCTTCTGTGCCCTCTCTTGCTGCGTCTCTCTCTGTCAAATAATTTTCTTTAATTATTTATTTGAGAGGAGGGTGCATGCACAAATGGGGGAGGCGCACGCAGAGGGAGAAGCAGACTCCCCACTGAGCAGGGAGCCCGATGTGGGGCTCAATCCTAGGACCTTGAGATCATGACCTGAGCTGAAGGCAGATGCTTAACCGAGTGAGCCACAGAGGCACCCCAGATCTCAACATTTTGTAATTTTTTAAAAGGAAACCAAGAACCAAGACCGTAAATCAGAAGTGTTCTACTACACACCCCTTCAGTAAATATTCTCAAGGACAGACTTAGAGTTGTCAACTGAGCTTCCAAAGAATGTCCTTTCCATTCCTCTCTAGGAATTCCTTCAAGATCCAGTTTAAATGGGTTAGCCTGGTGATGGGTATTAAAGAGGGCACGTTCTGCATGGAGCACTGGGTGTTATACGCAAACAATGAATCATGGAACACTACATCAAAAACTAATGATGCAATGTATGGTGATTAACATAATAATTTAAAAAAGACAAAAAAAAAAAAAGATCCAGTTTAAAACTCCCCTTCTGAGTTTTTCTGGCTACAAGGTCCTATGCTACCTGTTAGTGATGATCTTCCTCTGCACTCATCATATAGCATCCTAGAAATTAAATATTATATGTAGGTTTTTTATCCCCACATATCAAAGCATTAGCCCTTTTATAAGCCCAAGGCCAGATCTTAATCACTACTGATGCATATACATTATTCAAAAATGAATTCTGTAAGTCCTGAATTTCTCAAATATAACATATAAGAAATTAACGTTTCTAAATAGTAGTTTATTGCCTACCCCATCCAATCTCACCCCCAATTCTCTTTTTCATTTCACTAGGGCTCAGAAGTCCTCATTTACCACAAAAAATAGCAAGTAGAAACCTTATCTCTCATGGTGAGGGAAGGAAAAAAGGTAAGGGAAGAGCTAAAGGACAAAGAAATACAAAAATCTTTTCCTGATGACATCACAGGACCTGCCACTATTCTCAAAGTTTTAATAAAAGTGTATCAAAGAGGAAGCAGGAAGGGAAGGGAAAATTCTTCCCATGGGGGAGGCCAATCTGCACCTCTCAACACTCTCTTCAAGCCTCTCTGATAGCAATCCTCTCTCCAAGGCCTAGAAAAGGGCCTAGGTGCTGGGCTGTCCTCACTCCCCGCCGCCGGGGGCCAAGAAGGGTTTTTAGGGAGTGCCTGCTCTGACTGCCAGCACTATTACAGTCAGAGGAAAGGTGCTCCTGACATTCTAAACTGGAACAATAAATATAAGTTCATTCCCATAAAAATGCTGCCATAAGTAACACAAGTAATCAAGTACAACACAACATAAATAAGCTAACAATCATTTGTAGCAACAGAAGGCTAAGTTTTTAAATGGAAAAAACTCAGAAATTAACTTTTTAAAATATTTTAGAGAAGAACACCTACATGTAAAATTCCACACCTCTGGATAAAAACTTAGGACTCTAATCATATTCCGCTTGACTAATACAAAAACTACAATTGGGGGTGGGGGAATTCACTTCTTCAACAAGGTCTAAACAGTATTTTTAAGATGTTGCTGCCTTATTAAATGGAAAATAGAATTAGCCAATAGCTGAGAATACATACTTTGTTCAAAACATAGTAAGGGTTGTGACATGCATGGTCAAGAGTAAAACATGATTTAGTCTTTAGGAAGAAAAAGATATTTATTAAGTACTATTTCTGACGTTCCCTGAGACAAATCTCAAAATGTTAATAGAACTGCTATTTAAAGTTCAAAGAGCACTCTGGAGCTGCCAAGGAATTAATAACTTAAGCTACCAAATAAGAGCCACAGTTCAATTTCCAGGCTCAGCCAGTCATAGCTTAGGGTTGGTACAGCAAAATCACTCAGCATATTAAAGACACACTGTGAATCATATATACAAATGAAAAATTGGAACATCCAAAGATAAAATTCAAGTTTTTCTTCTCAATGGCTTATTTATGAGGAAAGACTCAAGAACAATTTAATCTTCTGCTCCCCTAAAACAGGTACAAATACAACATAACTGCCATACCTAAAACAACTAATTTTGCCATTGCAACTTCCTAGTGAACTGCCTAGGGCTACTCTCTGACCTGAGTTTTAATTTGTTAGAAGTCTCTTCCTATTAAAAAACATTCTCTAGTCTTTCCTTAAAAGGTACTCAAAAATGATCTTTCATATTTCCCGCCCTCCCTATTTCCATCAAGTTTACTGAAGGAGAAACTGAGGCACATAACCATAATGCAACCAACCTGATCTGACTAGTCAGTCACTAATAAAAAATGTGAATACCACTCAATTTTCCCCATTACCATTCACTGCCCATTATGCTGGGCTCATGAAAAGTAATCCTAAACTGAAGATTGAGCAAAAACCCTACCGTACAGCTTAAAGAATGAAAATGAAGGAATTCTAGATCAAGCGCCAAACAAAATCTCTAACAGGTTCCAAAATCTATAGGTTGCTTACCACACTACAGAAAACTAAATACTAACTAAATGCCTATTCCTTTGATATATGATAAGCACACAACTCTTGGTTGGAATTCTCTTTAAAAAAGGTTAGAACTCACCTAAAATATTACCAAGCCACAGTACATATGGCCTGGAAAATACATATTCAGAATACAGAGCTAAAAATCTCAGTAAGTTCAAAGAAAAATAACATAATTCTGATCAGGACCTAAATGAGCAATGAGAACTCCCTTAGGAATAAGACAGAGAATAGTTGTCCAGTAATTAATTTATTTAACAAATAGTTAATGAAGGTCTAACTATTAAAGAGAATGCAAAGATGATATAGACAGGGTCATTGTCCTACAAAACCTCATGCGCTTATCACAGGTACATAGAAGAAGGTACATATATGGAGCAAGACTGACTAGTTCTGCCAGTGAGAGTCAGGGAAAGCTTCACAGAGGAGGTGATATTTGACCTACTTAAAAGATGAGTAGGATTGTGCCAGGCATATACGTACATGCAAAAAAATAATAATAAAAAAATAAACTAGGAGCTGGTTCCTGAGTTAGATATACATATGTTTTTCCTTATTTCTCTTTAGGACATTAAAATTCAATCATGAGAATTGCCAACACAAAATGTTTTTTCACACCAATTATACTCTTTTGAATACTTTACTTCTTAGCTCTCAAATTAAACCCAGATGGATTTAATCATCTTTCCTATTTAATGAAATAATGTAGAACTCTATGAGGAAGCTTCATGTGTCTTACACAAAAATACTTCCTCAGAAACTTATCAATGCCCTTTTGGGGGAAAAAATCAAAAGTTTTCATGCAATTTAATATACCCTTTAGATGATCAATCTTTGAAATTCCCACTCAATATTTTAAAAACTCTATTCACAATTATATATTTTACTTAAAACAAATCATTTCCTCGAATTTAAATATCAAATGTCTTAAATATATCCAATTGATGCAGTGATTCAGAACAAATTACGACTCAACTATTACAGTAAAGAGATTTAGTGATGAATGAGAAAATACTTACCTGCAAGTTTACCTAATTCTCTTTATCTTCCCCTTTCCATTTCTTAAGTTAAAGTTACAAATCTAAACTATGCAAAATAAAGACACAAATGAAATTTTAATATAATCAACTCAGGAGGTTCCTTCAACAATAATGGAATTTCACTGTACTGGAAAAAGTACAAAATGTAGAAAGCTGTCAACCAGGGCTCTGTGCTATTTCACAGTAGTAAAAATAGGTTTTTAATAGGATTCTACCACAATTCACCAATAAGAAAATAAACATTCAGAAATATACATAATAAACCAGAGTATGGAGATGGCCAATGACATAACATTTTCCCTTAGACACAACTGATTCTCCTAATTCTCATCTAGAAAGAAAAATAAAAAGTCACCTTTCCTCTTTTTTTCCAGAATCAAATCCAAATGTACTCTGAAAGACATTTTATTAGCTCAAAAAAGGAAAACAACTTTATTCCAACAAACATAACTAAAGCATGCTAACATAAATGCAAGCAAAACAGGCACTCCTAAAAGAAGACTATGATAGCCAACTTACGGGGATAAAATCTAATCTATACTACAAATGATTATTAAAATTAAAGAATAAAACCTTGTAGCAGAGTGAGGGAACTGTCGGAAATAAACACCAACCACAACGTTTGAAATGAACTTAAAACTTTTCTATCAACTAAAGAAAAGATAGAAAACTATGTTATAGATGTACATAAGTGACTTTATACTAAACAAAAATTGGGCATGCATACATATTTCATTCATGCAAAATGAGTCTGAATTTACAATTCCTCATTTATGTTAATATTTACCAAGATTAATGGAAAATCATCTCCCCTATGTAATGAAGTGAATTCCCCCAACAGAACAAAGCTAACACCTTCAAATCTTTCAAATAAACAATGAAAGCACATACTATAAAAGGAAATTATCTGAACAGGATCAGAAAGAAGTTAAATGATTCAAGAGGGAAAAAAAGTTCTAAATTCCAAGAACACATTACAAATATTAATTCCAAAACTCTAAGCAAGTCCTATGAAACAAAACGTGCACGTGTATGTGTGTGTATGAATTTTTTTAACTATACGCCAAAGCACATTTTAAGGCTACCTAATTACCTCACTTTGCGAGGCATTAAATGTTATTTCTCAAAATAGGAATGTTTAAAAAAACACAAAATAGAAATTCTCGTGACCAACATTACAAAACACAAATAGTTTATATAGCAGATTAGCACACAATACATTTCAAACAAATGGCACTAGTAACAATGTTGCATAAAGTCTTTATCTCAATTTTTAATAGCTGCAATGCACATTTCAGTAATAATACCCAATATTCAACCATATTTTTAATTTTCATAAACTTTGATCTCTCTCACTGGCTAGTTTCTATGAAATAAACATTACCCACTTCCAGAAAACGAAAACAAAAACAAAAAACACATCGGTACCTTCTACTACTGAAAGAGGGAACATTATTATTCTATCAAAGTCAAATCATTTCAGAAAAATAGTCTATCTCTGAATCAAACTTTTGACAGTTGTATTAACTGTTCATTAAAAAAAAATCCAGATAAGCAATCTTTTTACTATTTACACTGAGTTTCATCTCAATTTTAAGTAATCTGGCAAACATAACTATAAAATGTACTTATCTTTTGCAAATGGTTGTCTCAATTTATAGCATATAGTAGAAACTGGTGACAGAGTATCTTCTTTATTAATCTCAAGAGTAGAGATCTCTGAAAGTGTCTGATGAATACAATTAATAAGGCTAAATTAGCCAGTGAACAAAAAAGATGAATCCATTTTTACATATGTAATTAATCCACTACCATAACTTAATTTTATCTAAAAGAATGCCTTAAGAGATTTTTTTCCAAATAAATACCTAATACAATCATGAGAAAAAATGACCAAAACATTCCAAAGAAAATACTAAGCTATATAAGCACCTGGGATAAACTCAATAAACACTTATATCCTGAAGGCACCCCCAGGCCTTCATTCTCAAAAAAGAGTCCCAACCTAACTTCCTCTCAAGGAGCACTTCAAGCAGTAAGACAGCAATATTATTTTGCAGCATGCAAGTCTTAGGTACATTATTCTCTCTTTAAAATTATGAACTCATCACACGTACAAATGGCTCTTTAAAACGGTCCAGTAAACTGCTACACTATGCCTTAAATTGCTGTCTATTATGTACTTAAAAATATTTACTAGCAATTGGAGGTTAATATGGCAACTATTACCGGGTGGCAATTATTGCTATTAAAAATATATAAATACTGTAACACCATGTGCTAGTAACAACAAAATGCTAAACAGAAAACATACATTAGCAACTTATAAATATTTTCATTAAAGAAAATAAACCATCCTGAAAAAAAGATGCTTTATGTTTAAATACTAAAATTGGCAAATGGGATGAAAAAATACCCTGTGTATGTATTCTGGCACTTGAGAAGATGAGAGAACTCATTCCTTTTGCTCATTTTCAACTTACAGCCCTCCCCATTTGTTCTAGCTCAAAAGAAAAGATCCCAAAGTTTCTATATTTACAACTATCTTCCCTCTCTGCAAAAACATAAATCTCCTAAGAGAAAAGAGAGCAGGTCAACAACAGATTACCTTCAAGCTTCAGATACAGAATTAATGGTCCTTCACAGGAAGTATGTACTAATACGTGTACGGGTGTTTCAAATTCAGGGAGGGAGAATTTGATATCATCACCCAATTACCCCACAGTCAGGAAGATTCTAAGCAAATAAAACAACGTGAAGGTGGAACACACATACTTAAGAATTAGATCAAACTCTCAAAGAGTATATACTTAAATCTAGTTAAAGAACACAAAATTACTTTCCTCCATATGATCTCAATAGAGAAACAAAACTAAAGAAGCAAAACTAAAGATATATTTCTGTCTGGAAATTATGTCTTCCCTCAAGGGTGAGTTGACACACGATAGGGTGCAGTGTTACACTTTCCAAAAAGACAAGATTTAACACACTTAACTGAATTATAACTGAGTGAATATATAACAAGAGTCTCCATCACAGAAATGTGATGGACAACTTGAGAAAACAGTTTTGAGTCACAAAGGTTAACAGCAACGCATGCATTTAATGCAGGAGCTACGAATCCCACAAACAAACGGTAAGAATAAGAAACACATACAATCACCCATATCATACACACACAATGGCATTTTTTACATTAGGAAATGGGGGTGGGCGGTGGGGGACAGAGGATTTGGGAAATCTGATACCATGCAGTAGAAAATCAGAAAGCAAAACAAGAACAAAAATCTTAAGGCAGTTTATTGCACAATCTACTTTTGCTAAGCCATAATGAACACTTCAAGGTAACAGAAAGTGGGTGGATCATTAGTGTGGTACAGAACTTTAATCTCTAGTTTATATTTCAATCCACATTAATATGAGTATCTAGGTAAATTCTCTATAAACAATACTTTTCTCTGCTCAAAAAACCTGCAGGCCAAAAAGAAAAATACATGCTATTATCATATTATTATTATCTTATCTCTTTAAGAGTTCTTGTAATATATGTTTTATTTTAAACATGGGATGACTTTATCTCCTTTGAAATTAACTCTTCTATACAATGTACTTTAGACAACATATTTTAATATTCTAGGCTCCTGCCTAGAATTTCAAGGAAATTTTCAAGGAAAACTCTTCATTCGGAATGAGCAAAACCTTACATTATCAGCAGCTTTTTAACTGATTCTCAATTCAAAAAAAAAAAAATAGCACCTTATCCACCCTCCACATACAACAGAATGCATTCTACAGTCCTTAAAAAAAAAAAAGTCAACCCACGAATTTCTTCAGTTCTGCATTTCAAAGTTGCCACCTAATGAGTAATCCTACACACACACACACACACACACACACACACACACACACACTCAATTCCTGGTTTAAAAAGGTTGAGAGAAATACCCAAAGTACAAACCTCTAGTCAGTCATAAAACACAAAATCCTCTATTATAAAATTGCTTGTTTCTCCAAAAGAATCTCAAGCATCTTATCTCTTTAACATTATCATCCTTACTTGAGCTTTAAAAAAAAAAAAAGATAAGATAAAAGAAATGATGTATCTTAAAGGCTGGCTACACATATAGTTTCAATGGTCTACAAAATCTACTGTATATAAATTAGCCACATACACACAAGCCATTACCAGTCAGAATGATATATGGTAATTTCGGGGCTCTCTCCTCACTAATATTGGTCTACTTGGTTATTTTAATTACCTGTTAAAGCATCAATGTGATCACCAGCCACCAAACAAAAACCATTTTAAATACCCCTTAATCAATATGTTCGCTAATCTATTAAAGTCTCTGAATCTGACTGATACTAAATGATATTCTGGGGGAGAGAAAAGAGAAGGCAAAATGATTTCTAGTCCCACATATCAAAGATCAAGGGAAAATTATCACAGTACGAAAAGGAAGAATTAAAACTTATAATTAAATTTTAAGATTATATACCTCAATAAGTATGTTGGGCGAAAAAATTAACCTGATCTATATAGGATAGTGAAAGCACAGATACTATGTCACTCTGTCTTTGTGGGTAAAAAAAATCACGTGTTTTGATGTTTTTTATCTGCATAAGAAAATATTTAATAGAATAGCACTTCCATCTGAAAAGCTGGCAAGAATGTGTATTTCTCCACTAGTTTCAAAGAAAAAAAAAGCATCTATGCCTACCCATAATTAAATGTAACTAATTACAATTTGAACACTAAATTATTTATCCAGTGTAAATGTAAACAAGGATTAAAAGGAAATAATGCTTCTATCTACTGCAGAGGTTACAGAAAATAATTTCCAAAATGCATGCTCTCCAAAGGCAGTCCCCCCAAAAAGAGTACATAACTTAAAATAAGTTGGTTTTTTTAAGGCTAAATTAAACAAACCGTTCAGCCAATTTTCCAATTATATTCTACGCTTGAAACATAATTGCCTTACATCTGTTTACAAATCTTTGCTCAATATTTAAACAAATTCGTAGTCTCCCGGGCACATAGCTATACATACAGTAACTCATGCACAAAGCACATATTTAAAGACCACGCACTGCAATTATTAGCCTAAACGCCAGGTTTAACAAGGTGAATGTTTTCAGAGCTAGGTAATACGACCCAATAAAAAGCAAAGATGGCATTTACCACCAAATGTCACTGCCACCGCCAGGAAAGAGTTGCTGGAGCCCTATACATTTTTAATTTCGATGAATTTAGACGTCGTCGTCGGATGCCAGGCTTCCAGGAGAACAATTGACACCCTAACTGCTTCAAGATTAAGGCAGGCGATTCAAATCCGAAGGAAAAGTTGTCAATTATCAGAGAGAGACCGCGAGAAAGGCGAAGGCAGATAAAAGCGATGTTATCAAACCGCCCAGCTTGTTGCTTTTGTGTGTGTGTGTGGATTCGTTGTTAGGATAGAGAAAACAGTTTTTAAAAGACACAGGAGGAGAGAAAGAAGAAAAAGCCTTCTCCACCTTCCGTCGGCTCGGTGCAATGGCTTTACGGCTCTCCAGCGTAGTAAGCCCCGAGAGGCAGGCGGCTGTCGATGTTTACAATCGCGGGAGCTTCGGGTGCAAGAGTCCTTTACTGACACAATCGCATTCAATCAACTGTTTTCGGGCGAAATTGCAGGTGTCATTATGGAATTTAAAAAAAAAAAAAATTCAAAAGGCGGGCGGGCGGGCAGCCGATCCGACAAGGGGGGGAAAGGCTGCTTATCGCGGGCGCGGGCAGCACAAGGCAAAGCCTTCCACATTTAGGGAAAAAAGGGGAGGAAAGGGGAGGGGAAGGGGGGTGTGATTGCAACAGAGGGTGGGCGTTCGAAGTGCGACCCAGAATCCGCAGCTTTGAGACTTCCACATGCAAATTCCACGCCGAGCGCCGCGCTCACAAATGATTTTTAAAGAGCCAAATAAACACTGGATGGGATCCAAGGCGAGGGAGAGACGATCCAAAAGGGGGAGAATCGACGAGAGGCGAACGGCGGGGAGAGGCGAGGGAGGGGCGAAGTCCCGGCGGCGGGAGGAGAAAGTTGGTCCGCGGCGGAGGCCGGGGACCCCCCCCCCGACTCAGCCCCCCTCCCCGCAGCCCGGCTACTCACCAGCGAGAAGAGGTTGGAGTGACAATCCTCCAGGCTCGCCCCGTTCGCCACCCAGTTCGCTGCCGCAGTCATGATCCTCCGCGAGCCCGGCCGCCAGAGCGGGGCATGTCGGAGCGAGGCGTCCGAGGCGAGGCCGGGCCGGGCGGCGGCGCCTCGCCGGGGAGCGCGGGGCGGCCGGGCCGCCGCCGCCGCCGGGGGAGGGCGCGAGGGCCGGCGGGCGGGCGGGAGGCGCCGCGGCGACGCCGAGCCGGGGACGGCGGGCCCGGGCCGGCGGGGGGGTTCGCGGCGGCCGCGCGGCTCCTTCCTGCTCGGGCGGCGGCAGCGGCTCCCGCGGCTCCGGCGGCGGCGGGGGGCGCTGTCCGCGCGGCCCGGCGCCCTCCCCGCCTCTCAGGGCCGCCGCTGCCTCCCGGGCCGGCGCTGCGGGCCGGCCGCCGCCTCCGCCTTCCCTGTTCCTCAGCCGCCGCCGCCGCCGCCGCCGCCGCCGCCGCCGCCTTGTTTATCTCCAGCCACCGACTCCCCCTCGGCCCCCGCCGGCGCGTGAGGGGAGGCGAGCCCCGGAGCCGCCGCCGCCGCCGCCGCCTCGGAGCCGCCGCCGCCGCGGAGCGCGAACTCGCGAAGGGGGGGGTGCGGACGAAGCCAGCGGGCGACCCCGGCAGCCGAGCGACGTCCCCTCCTTCCTCTTCCTCCCCCACCCCCCCCTCCTCCCCAGTCAGCCTCGCTTCTCCTCCCTCCCCGGGCTTGCTCGCTCTGACAGCAATGGCGGCCGCCGACCGCGGCTCGGCCCGCCATTGGCTGGCGTCGCGTCACGTGACGGGCGCCGGCCGCGCGGGGGGGGCGAGGGGCGGGCGGGGGAGGGGCCCGGAGCGGCAGCCGCGGCGGCGGTGGCGGCGGCGGCGACGGCGGCGGCGGCGGCGGCGGCTCGCGGGCGGCTCGCGGGCGGCGCTGCTGAGCCGAGCGCGGCTGGAGCCTCCGGCCGGGAGAGGGAGGGAGAGCGAGAGAGAGAGAAAGAAGTACCGGCGGCGCGACTCCCCAGCGGGCGGCGGCTGGCCGACCCGAGGCTGCCGTGGGCTGCCCCCGCGTGGGCGTCGTGCCCCGCCCCCTCGGGGGCACAGATCTCGGCGGGGCGCGACCGCAGGCCCCGGGAACGCCCGTGGCGGCCGCGGCGGAGGGCTCGGAGACCCCCACGGCGTGTGCCACCGGCCCCGCAGGCCGGCTGGCGTGGCGGGGCTCTGCTGTGGGCACGGCTGCCGGTCCCAGTGCTCCGGGGAGTGCCTCGGCGTGGTCGCACTCCGTCGTCCGCGTTTTGCAGATAAGAAAACTGAAGCACAAAGAGATTAAGTCGAAGAGATTAAGTCACTTGCCCGAGGTCGCCCAGCTGGGAAGAAGTGGCGGCAGAATTCGAACCCCTGCGCCCATGCACAGTGAAGCCAAGCTCTTGCACTGGGTTTTATAAGCCTCGCCCAGGGATATCCACGGCTGCCACTTAGCGCTTTCTGTGTACCAGGCGCTATGCAACGAATCCAGAAATGCCTTTGGAGCCCTTACTCCTAGGCACTGTGTGTATTTATTCAATGCGTAAACGTTTCCTGACCTCTTGCCATGTGCCGGAATGTAACTCCCAGGCACTGTACTAGGACTGTGTTGGGAGCAGACCCTCCCTCACTCAATCACGAACATTTCCTGAGAGCAAATGGTCTGAGAGTCCAGAGGAGTGCCAGTCTGAAGAGGAGGCCCTCTCCCAACCCTCAAGGCGTTTGCTCCCTGAAAAGGTGGGGAGGAGAACAAGTTCTTCACTAACAAGCCCCCAAACATGGAAGAGCCAGCTGTTTCAGGTGGATTGGACTAAAGGGAAGGAAGAGTAGAAGACAGGGCAAAGATGGCGTGTAATACAAGAGAGAAGTCTTAGGTGAATTGAGCTTTGGACCTACCACAAAGAATGCTAAAGCCAAACCCAAGAGCAGGATGTTATAATGTGTATTATTACTATAACACACTGACACTCTGTTATGATGGATGTACATACATTATTTCATATAATCCTCAGAACAACCACCTAAAGAAGATACTATTATTATCCTTAGACTGTAATAAGTCCAGGCTCAGAAGTGCGGTGACATCTTCAGGATCTCCAGATAGCGAGCCACTCAAACCCTCGTCTATCTGCCTCCGCAGTCCAAGCCTGAATGCCAAAGGCTTTGTGAGCTGATGCCTGCCATGGGCTTTGGCACCCCCAGTTGTGTTACCTTGACCAACATAGTTTAATTCTCTGAACCTCATTTCCTAATCTGTCAAAAAGAGATCCTAATTGCCGACCCACTGACCTCAGGCCAATGTTGTGCATTTCTATTCAGATACTCTTGATGAAAATGGTTAGAAAAAAAAAAAGAAAGCCAAAGCACTTTATCAGCATGCATGGTGTGACTTGGGCCTAAGCAGTCAGACAGTGAGATCGTCCATCCCATCCGGGTGTATTTCCATCCCAGGAGGCCTTTGTCCTATACACTCGGTCACCAAATTCTCATTCTTCAACAAATGTAGATTTAACTTTTTTAAAAAGTCTTCCAGAGGAACCTAATAGAAAAATGAGCAAAGGACATGCACGGTTTAGAGAATAGGAAAGACATACGGCTTTTAAATATGTAAAGAGATGTTCAGACTACGCACATCGTTGCTATGGACTGAATGTATCACCCTAAACTTCATATGTTGAAACCCTAATCCCCCATGTGATGGTATTTGGAAGACGGAGCCTTTGACAGGTAATTAGGTCATGAGGATGAAGCCCTCGTGATAGGGTTAGTGCCCTTATAAAAAGACATGAGAGAGATTGCTCCCTCTCTCTTTCTTGTATCTATCTCTGCCATGTGAAGACATAATGAGGAAGAGGGTTCTTACCAGGAACCAAATCTGCCGGCCCCTTGATCTTGGACTTCCCAGGCTCCAGAGCTGTGAGAAATTTTTGTTGCGTAAGCCACCCAGTCTATGGTAATTTGCTATAGCAGTCCAAGCGGACTACATCACTCATCATAAGAAAAACAGAAATTAAAAACAGTATTGACAATATTTTACAAGCTTAGGCAAATGTGGAGGGAAGCAGAACTCTAACACTGTCACTGGGAATATAAATTAGTACTGCAGCTTTGGTGTCAATTTGGAGAATATCAAAATTTATAATGTACATACACTTTGACTCAGAAATTCTAGGAGTTCATCCTACAGAGATACTTGTACAGAT
This sequence comes from Eumetopias jubatus, assembly GCF_037043125.1. Classification (NCBI taxonomy): domain Eukaryota; kingdom Metazoa; phylum Chordata; class Mammalia; order Carnivora; family Otariidae; genus Eumetopias; species Eumetopias jubatus. The sequence continues at coordinate 80,905,238 of NW_028274822.1, read as the reverse complement.
ATTTAAAGACCTGTAGTGCAAGGACGTGAACTATAGTACTGTTGGCAAGGCAAAAACTGGAAGCAATCTACATGTCCCTCATTTGGGGAGTAGTGACCAATATAATGTAATCCCATGCAGCCATTAACACACTATGTGTGCTAATATAATCTCAAAAATAGATTATTGTGGCGCCTGGCTGGCTCAGAAGAGTGTGCGACTCTCCATCTCTGGGTTGTGAGTTCAAGCCCCACGCAGGGTGTATAGATTACTTCAAAATAAAATATTGAGATATCCCTGGAAGTTTCCATGAGATAATAGTAACAGCAGTTGCCTCTAAGGAAGAGGAGTTAGGATGGGGAGAGGAATTCCTGTTCACTGTACTGCTTACATTTTCTTTCTTTCTTTCTTTCTTTTTTAAAGATTTTATTTATTTATCCATGAGAGACAGAGAGAGAGGGAGAGGCAGAAGGAGAAGCAGGCTCTCCGTAGAGCAGGAAGCCCAATTCGGGACTCCATCCCAGGACCCCGGGATCACAACCTGAGCCGAAGGCAGACACTTAACAGACTGAGCCATCCAAAGGCCCTCTTTTTTTTTTTCTTTTTTTAACTAAATATGTATTACCTATTCAGTGCAATAAGTTAGAAACAACACCAATCAATCAAATGGAAAACAGAATGATCAAGTGGCACCATAAAAGTAAATTTAAAAGCAAATAAACAACACAAGACAAAGGAGAAAAACTTCATCTGAGATTTTCTTGGCTATCAAAGCCAAGGCCCCAGAGTGGAAGGGAGAAGGCCAGAAGTGCCGTGCATGAGAATGCCCAGAATGAGAACCCAGGGGAGCCGGGTTCTAGTCTCAGATGTACCACTGAGCAGCCCTGTTATCTTAGACAAGCCACTCTACCTCTCTGGGACTCAGTTTCCTCATGTGTGAAAAGAGCAAGCCAGGTGATCCTTCAGGTCATTTCTAGCAAGGAAACTCTGACTCTCCGCACAGCTGAGAAGGCTGATATAAGATCCGCGGGAGTTCTTCCTCCATAGAGAAAGCAGTGAGAGTGATGGCAAGCCCGAGATAAGATGAAAACAAAACAAAACAAAACCTACCGACCTACAATGAGGCAGCAGCAACAAGGCCCTCCAGCACTGGACTGCTAAGCCCAGTTCCCTCTGTGGGGAGCTCATCAGAAGCATTCTCATGACTTAGTTTCCCCGTTTGTGACAATGCCTTGCGGCCCAGGCAGGAACCAGATGTTCCACTCTACACGTCTCAGGTCTTATTCTGAGAATGACAGGTCAGTTCCCTTTCAGGGTTATCAAATGTAATGGCAGAGAGAAAATGGAAGCAAAAATATGACCAGAGGAGGAACCATCTATTAGAAAGACCACAGGAAGCTGCCACAGCTGCAGGGTGGGAGCATTCTGTAGGAGTTAAGAATGTTGCTTCAGAGTAACACACACCTGGGTTCCAATCCCTGCTCTGTCGTGCACAAGCTGTGCAGCCTTGAGCAGGTCATTTAACCCCCATGACCCCCATTTCTTCTTGTGCATTGACTTCCCAGGGTGATCACACAGAGAAAGTTCTCAGCATAGTGCATGGCCCCATAGGCAATGATCAATAAATTATCACAATTATAGTCACTTGTCCATCCTTGTACAAAGGAGAGCAGCACCTGAGCTTTATTGGATTTATTTTATTGTAAATAACAGAAGCACCAGAATGCTAGCTGGAGCAGGTCCAACAATACTTGAGTTTACCAAGAAAAAGGGAATACTCTTCTCTCAACCCCACTGGGATGACCAAAGTTACCAAACTGTTATGAATCCTTATTGGCTTCCCTCCATGCCCATACCAAATAATACAGTTTAAACACATATTTCTAAGGGATTTTTTAAAAATTTTTTATGAAAATGGAATTGTCACATATATTACTTTGCAATCTGCTTTTTTCGCTTAACAATTTATCACAAATATACCTCTAGGCCTGTATATCTAGATCTCACTCATTCTTTTATTAGTTGTATTATGTTTCATAGCACACCTGTGCCATAATTTATCCAATTATTCCCCTATTCCTGAACATTCAGGTGGTTTTCAGTTATTTCTTCCTCTAAATAAGTGCAGAGCAAATATCTTTATCCATATATCCTTAGGCACTGACACTTTTATTTCTGTAGAATAAAGTCTCCAAAATAGGATTGCTTTTTTATTGTTAATAAATGTGTACTTTTATTGTTAATAAATACAGCCAGAAAACTTTCCCCAAAGATTGTGGCAATGCACACTCCCTCAAGCAAGACGTAAAGAGTATCCACTTCCTCCCCATCTTGCCAGCTTTTGGACATTGCCCACCTTTTTCAGTTTTTGCCAACCTGACGGTGAAAAATGGTGCCATTGTTATTTGAATTTGCTTTTCCCGAACTCTAGTGAGGTAGCTCTTCTCCTCGGTGTCTCGGCTGCTCACATTTCCTCTCTAGTGTTTGCTCCTTAGTCAGCAGCTTCAAAGGAAAAAGAACTAAATCCAGTCCGGCCCAGGGAGACCTGTAAGGGGCTTGGCGCAATGACAAATAACCAGTCTTTGGTCACTGTCACCTGGTGTGGACAAGGCAGTGCATGGCATCACTCCATAAAGATTTTTCTGGACACTTCCACGTGGCAGGCCTATCCTTTTCATTCCTTTGCTTTGATAATTCAATTTTTAAGTTGATGTTTTAAGTTCCCTCTGCGAGAATGGTCTTATACCAATCAAGCTGAGCTGCCTTGGGCAATAACAGCTTTGCTCATAACCACCAAGGATTTCCTAATTGTTCCAACCTCTCCCCTAAGACAGTGCAGAGGATAAAGTGAAAGAAACTGCAGCTGTCGCTGGCTTGGAGCACGGTGGGAGGTGTGAGTTAGGCCAAGGACCTTATAGTTGAACAAAACCTTGTTCAAATCCCAGCTCTGTCACTGACCCTCTCAACCCCCGGGGCTATGATTTAACTTCTCTGTGCCTCAGCTTCCTTATCCCTAAAGCAGGGTCACACTTGTGTCTGCTGCGTAGAGCCATTGTCAGCATTCCACCAGCGCCAGCGCACAAAGCATAGCGTACCTGCCGGACACAGATAGGTGGTCGGTGAATGTCTGCTACTGTTATAAAGACCCAGAGCTCCCAGGTGATTCTTCAGGTCCAGAGCTCCTTTTGTGAAATGTGGGAGGAGACAACACCAAGAAACACCACCAAAGGGATCATTTAAGCAATGATTTGAGTTGTTGTTAAAAATTCCAATGAGCTTAGGGATGCCTGGGTGGCTCAGTCAGTGAAGCATCTGCCTTCGGCTCAGGGCATGATCCCAGGGTCCTGGGATCGAGCCCCAAGTCGGGCTTCCTGCTCAGCTGGGAGTCTGCTTTTCCCTCTGCCCCTCCCCCTGCTTGAACTCTCTCTCTCTCTCTCTCTCTCTCTCTCTCTCTCTCTCTCTCTCCCTCTTCCTCTCTGGAGAGGAAGAGGATTCTTCCTCTCCAGGGGTGTGCCAGTGTGCAGTGGATGTTAAAAGAAGCAGGCTGCTCGGGTGGCCCAGGACCAGGCTGGGCTCTGGAAGGGGGGGGTGCCATGTTCCCTGGCAATTCTGCCAGCAACATTTCACCCTCTCTGTTCTCTGTGCTCCGGGCCAGACCCAAGCGTCTAGGGGTTTTGTAAGGAGGACAAATGTCTTTTCACTGGTGCCCTACATCAGGGACTCCAGCCGAGGTCTGAGTGAGAAAGCAACTAATCTGGCCACCCCACCTGTGCAACACTGCTTTTTGAGAACCGACGACGGCCAGGTCCTGGCACATGAGACAAGAGCCACTGTCCTCCAGGGACCATACCCCGTCCTCCCAAACTTTGTGGCACTTGGAAGTGCTGAGCCTGTTCCCAAGCACGGGTGGCCGTCTCCCCGCTGCCTGGCTCCCTATTCTGGGGCCAGATCTTGCTTTCTGCAACAAATCATTTTATTCGAAGCAACCCTTGGAAAGAGCACAGTTCTTCTCGGACAACAAATTGGAGGCAAAGAAAAAAAAAAGCCACACGCGAAACTTGAGTCACCCTTTGTCTCCACTTTGCCCCAGTAACGGGCTCACTGTGTTTCTCCAGTTGCCTGGGTTGTGGGTTCTCAGCAAGGATGAAGCAAGCGATTCATCTCTGCTGCCCGAGTCTCAGTTTTTCCTTTTTTAAAATGGGCTTCCCACTTCTTAGGACGCTGGTGGGTTGTAATTAATTGGTTTTTTAAATTGCGTACACAATTTCTCAATTTTCAAATGTGCTGACTGCAATAGTCTATCGTGGCTGGAAATAGAGGACGTCTACAGTCAAACTGTTGCTGCTGTTGGTACAGTTCGCTTCCCCAAGGAAATAAATTACATTTCATTCTCTATATATTGTTTACTTTATAGTCTCTTGATCTTACTTTGCTGACTTCTTGTTGTAGATTTTTCGGTAGCTTGGTTCCCACTTAATCACAACAGCCTCTGTAAATGTTAGCGAGTTGTGTTATGGGGATTTGCTACCGGCATTTCACAACGGTTACTGAACACAGAAGCCCCTTCTTTATTCTACCAAAAATATCTCGGTAAATATTCCCCTCGCTCAAAATAATAATAATAATAATAGACCTTTAAAATGATTTTCCAACAAGCAGACTTTATTTCACGTTAACCATGCAATAAACTCAAAGCACATTTTACACTGTTTTCTGTTTGTGGTTTTATGAAGAGGTCACTGTTTACATAGCATGTGCTCCCTGATGAGCCTGCTCATTATAATCTAATCAGTCACTCCTCAAAATCCCAACGGAAGAAAGGCTTTCTTCTCCTATCTCCTACCAGAGTTGTGTGGTGCAATCCAAAGGAGGCCACATCCTTTGTTACCCATCTCCTTCCCGTACCACCTTTTGGGGAGAGAGCTGTTTTCTGAAAGTGTTTATTGACCTCCTTTTATGCCAGGCATCTAATCATCACAGCTATCTTTTGAGGTGGGTCTTGCCTCAGCCCCCATTTTACCGATGAGACAATTGAGGCTCAGAGAGGTGAAGTGACTTGCCTGAGGTCACACAGCTTGGAAATGCAAGGCAGGATTTGAACCTCAGTCACTACCTCCTCCTGTCCTGGGAGGAGTACCACCCGGTGGTACAGGAGTACCATCCAGAGCACCACCCCCCATGCTTTCAGACACCCTCTGTGCCTTGTTCTGAGCTTCCCATGTTCTTCACTGGCCGGTTCTGCCCCCCCCCACCAGTGTCCCCAGGGGGCCTAGAACAATATAGCTCTCCCACTTACCAGCCGTCTGCTCTTGCACAAGTGGTCTCACACCTCTGAGACTCAGTCCTCTCATCCATAGCATGAGCATAATTATACTGGTCTCACAGGGAGGCAGGTAATAATAACAACAAGCCTGGACATATTTATCAAGCTCTTCCTGTGTGCTAGGCATTGGACCAGGTAATTTATACCATGCTCATTTTTATTTTTTTAAATGTTGTTTTAAAGATTTATTTATTTGAGAGAGAGAGAGAGAGCACGAGCAGGAAGGGCAGAGGGAGAGGAAGAGAGAAACTGAAGCAGTCTCCACGCTTAGCATGAGCCTGACATGGGGCTCCATCTCAGGACCCCGAGATCATGAGCTGAGCCGAAACCAAGAGTCGGATGCTTAACCGACTGCGCTACCCAGGCGCCCCTACACCGTGCTCATTTTTAATCCTCCTGACAGCCCAATGAGGGAGATACTATTATTGTCCCATTTTGCAGATGGGGAAAGTGAAGGATGACATGGTAATATCCAGAATGGGCCACCACCCAAGCCTAAGCCACTGTCCTCGTCATTGCTGTCACGCTCTTTGCCCCAGCCCCCTCTGCCCTCTTTTCTGCACAGCAGTCGGAGGGGTCCTGGTCAAACCTAAGCCGAGTCACATCACACCTCTGTCCTAAGCCCTCCCGTAGCTGCAATCTCACTCAAAATCAAAGCCAAACGCTTTGCAGGACCTGGCTTCTTGCTCTCTGCCGGCATCCTCCACGTACACCTAGCTGCAGGCTCGTGACCACCCTGTGGTTCTGGTCACACACCCAACCTCAGGGGCTCTCTCGTTGGATCAGATATTCCCATATTGAAAAGGCCTTCTCGGGACCCCTGCACCTAAACCATATGCATTGCTCACTATAGTTGTCTCTTAGCATCCAAAACCCCCTAACCTAGGGGTGCCCGGGTGGCTCAGCCAGTTAAGTGTCCAATTCTTGAACTCGGCTCAGGTCTTTCAAAGACTTTATTTATTTACATATTTACTTGAGAGAGAGAGAGAGAGAGAGAGAGAGAGAGAGCATGCAAGCAGGGAGAAGAGGGAGAAGCAGACTCCTGGCTGAGCAGGGAGCCGGACGTGGGGCTCAATCCCAGGACGCTGGGATCACGACCTGAGCTGAAGGCAGATGCTTAACTGACTGAGCCACCCAGGCGCCCGGCTCAGGTCTTGATCTCACGGTCGTGAGTTTGAGCCCCACGCTGGGCCCCAGGCTGGGCATAGAGTTTACTTAAAAAGGAAAAAAAAAAAAATCCCCTGACATATATTTGTTTTCATGCATTTTCCTGTTTCCCCGTACCCATTTAGAATATAAGCCCCATGAGGACAGGGTTGGTCTTCTCTTTCCCTGTTTGTTCACTACAGGATCCCCAGGGCCTAGAACATCGTTGGCATTGGTCGAATATTCGTTAAATGAAGGAATCACAAAATAATGCTAACTAGTAAATCCCTGGCCAGTGCCTGGCACAGCGCAAGTGTCCATAAACACGGACTGTTAAAATCAGAGGCATTAAACCACCATGGGCCACAGGTAGCTCTTCTCCTTGGCAGGAGGATCAAGGCCCATGTCAGCTCCGAGCCTCATTCTGTCTCATCCAGAGAAATCTGTCCTGTGGGACCTGGAAGGCGGGTTCCCCCAGCAGCAGCCTAGAGGGGTCAGCAGCACTTCCTCATCTGGAGGAAGAAGGAAAGAGAAAACAAACATCTGCCACGGCATGAGTAGACAGCTGTCTCCCAGAGCCAGCATTCAGGGCTCACCATAGAGCCCGAGTGTCTCAGTGAGTTCTGGGCCTCTCCCCAGCAGCCTGGCCAGCACAGAGGACTGTATTTTGTATTATAATTCGATTTTCCCTCTAATTTTGAAAGTAACACGTGCCCTATAAAATATTCAAACATCAAAGAAATGTGTAATTTAGAAAATGAAACTCCCCCCACACACACACCTTTCCCCAACCCAGACAACTTACTGTTAACGATGTGGCATACTGGATATTTATCTAGAATTTTTTTCCCAAGCATATTCTAACATTGATTACTTATATTAATTGGGATCAATCCATATATAGCTTTTGTACCTAGATTTTTTTTTCTTTAATCAGGTTGATTGAGGTACAGTTTGCATATCGTCAAATTCATTGTTTTCAGTGTAAAGTTCTTTGAGTTTTGACAATAGGTTATACCATATACAATTGTATAAGCATACCACAGTAAAAATTTAGAACAGTTCCATCAGCCTTCCAAATTCTCTTGTGCCCCTTGTAATGAACCCCTTCCTTCAGGGTTGGCTCCTGGCAAAGATTAATCTGCTCCCTTGTCCTCATACTTTATCTCTTCCAGAAGGCCCCAGACATGGTATCATAGAGTACATAGCCTTTTGCATCTGCTTTCTTTCATTTCTTTCACATTTCATAATAATGCATCTGAGTTTCCCCCACATTGTTGCATGCATCTGTGGTTCCTTCCTTTTGATTATTGTATAATATTTCATTGTTGGATACACTGCAGTCCGTTTATCCATTCATCCGTTGAAGGATGTCCGGGTTGTTTTCCAGTTTGGGGCGATTACAAATCCAGCCACTATAAACATTCACACACAAGTTTTGGTGTGAATATAAGTTTTCATTTCTCTTGGGTAAAATCCCAGGAGTGGGATGGCTGGGCCATATGGGAAACACATATTTAGCTTTATAAGAAACTGCCAAAGTGTTTTCCAAAGTGACTTTCCCACACACCTTGCTTTTTTTTTTAACCTCACAAATATGTTATCACCTGATAATATGTATTTATTGGTTTGTGAAAAACTTTTCCATCAGAGTATAAGCTCTATGAGGGCAAGGGTATTGTCTCCTTTGTTCACTATTGCATCCTCTGCCCAGAACAGTGCCCCAGCACATAGTAGGTGCTCAAGAAATGGGTGTTGAATGAATGAGCCCGACAGACCTCCCTCCATGTGAGGACACATAGATCCATGTCATTAGCCCAAGAGCGGCATCATCATCATGTATTATGCTGTCTGGCACGTCTCTTTTCTCCACCATTCCCTTATCGTGGGCCCCTGATACTCTCCGGATTTCCACTACTATGTTCGTCAGTGGGCCTGCATATTCTTTTGCGGACTTATGTGAATTTCCCGTTAAAACAAATTTCTGGAAGTACAATTGCTTAGTCAAAGGAGACAAAAGATCACAACTTCCATGGGTATTGCAAAAGGTGATACCAATTTATACTTCCACCAAGAATGGAGTGGAGGAAATAACGGGCTTCAGGAGATTTCCTGCCTCACCAGAGCTTCCCCTGCACTTAGTATTACAAGTTGGGGTCAACGTTAAATCCACCCTGCTCCAGGTCTCAGGATCCGCAAAACCAGGGCTGCCCTGATGTTTGGATCTCATTCATGGACACAGTCTCCAGAAAGAATGGTGGACACTGACACAGGACTGCGGACTTCTTGTTGGGCTAAGAAAGAACCAAAAAAAATCAAGACTAAAACCTAACTATCTAAAAAACAGAATCCTTCCTATCGTCGTATAAACAAAAGGATATTTCACTCCATTAAAAAATGGAAAAGGCAAACTCTCTGAGAACAGAGTAAATCTACTTGTCATACATTTGGTTCCGGTTTTTCTATTTCACTGTGAGTTGGGGTAGAGGATGCAACACGGGTCTCCGGGCTGGGTTTGGATGCAAGCTTGGATACTACCAGCAGACCTGCGTAGGTGACCCTGCGAGGACTCTAAATGAGAACAACAAATGGTAGCTGGGAAAAAATGAAACTGAACGGGGAAGAAATGAAAGTGTTACAATTAGCTAATTGGGCCCAGTTCTTCTGGATGCAGCTTTATCTCTCCCACTGTGCACAGAGCTCTTCTCCACATCAAAGACTACTACAAGCCTGGAGAATTGGAACCGATGTTTATGGAGTGCTTTGAAGATGTAAAGTACTGTTTAAATGTTAAGTATTATTATTATGACTTAAAATTTTAAATGCCTTTTTTTTTTTTTGGTGGGAATTTTTAATATGTTTGCGATTCTTATTTAATGCCAAGAGCGAGCCTGTCTGTGAAATGCTATCTGGATGCAGGCTGGGGTGGGGCAAGCCACCAACGTATCCTTGGAATACTGAACCAAATTCACCACTCTGTCCTTGTAAATTGTGTTTTCTGGGAAGATGAACACTGTCAATCCGATGCTGTCAGTTTATGTAAGAACATGTCTCAAGATCTAATTGAAATACAGCATCTTTCCAGGCAGAGTTGATAGAGTTATCACATTACAGATTTTATTTGACTCTGCATCTCAATTCATTGCTTTGTATAGTTTCCAGATTTCTTCATAAAACAGAAATTAGACACAGTCTTGACATTAGAATTTCACAAAGAAGCAATCAAACCCAAATTACTTCGAAGAAAGAAAGGACTATAAAAGTGACTAAACCAAATGAAAGGAAAAAACATTCTGGAGGGCCCTAGTTCACGAATTAATTTTCTTATTTGGTCCTTGGGACAAATCCAACTTAATTTAGGAGGTTGCCAGACGTAAAACACAAGGACAAACTTTTGCATCTGTGGCTACTATGAGCTTGAAGATAAATATTGTAAAGTTTGGAAGTTTTGTTTACTTTCATCTTTTTTTTGACAGAACTCAGACAATAAGCTCGACCAGTCAGTATTCCTTTCATGTGTTCACTGTGTGCTAATAGATTTTTTTTTTTTTTTTACTATTGGTAGGGAATTTTTTAAATTAAAAAATCATCAAAGCTTAAATGAATTGCCCGACATAAAACTTGGATCCAAAATGGAACACAGTCATTGGGCCTTTGCAATTTCCTATGGTAACCAAAGACCATACTGTGTTTTAAAAACTATTCTAGTAATGAGTTCACAAGAGGTCTCAAGTTACTAAGTGGCTTTGAGCCTCTTTTGAAACCAAAGCAAAAGAAAATCTCATTAATTTGAACTATGCTAATAACGGAATTTGTTATAATTCAACCTGGCCTGAGCTGCAGTTTACCTTTGGTCTACCTGTGAAGGCAAGTTTACCGGAATGACCATAAAAAAGAATGTGCAAGAAATATTTCATGTCTTTAAAAGAATAAACTGTTTTAAGGCTTTTAGCACCTCGCTCCTAGCCAAATAAATTCCTGTGGAATCCAGATGAGTTTTAAATATTGATTGGAGCAGACAGGAAGTAATACTACTTAGGAACCCTTTCTTTGTCAAATTCTTCTCTGTACTCCAAAGAAATAAAGGTTCATTTTGTTTAAAGATTCTAAACAGTTCCTTTAATGCAGACAAATCTCTTAACCTGCCCTTCATACCAGTTGTCATGAATGAATGAAGTTTTATTGAAGCAGTAGCGACGATCGGTAATTATGACCACTAACAAAGGAAAGAACTCAAAATAATGTTTTTTCCATGGCACTTGTCTGTGTCAGGCCATGTGCTAAGCACTTTCTGATTTCTTTACACCATGTCTGGTAACCAATAAGTTCTTAGTAGATGGTCACACTTACTGTTAAAGTCATCTGTGTCTTCTTCCAGCTATAGAAGGACATTAACATCTGTTGGCCTCACTGGTATCAATGGAAAGATAAAGTATGGTCAAAGAAAAAGGAGGAAAATATCGTAAATAAAGAAATAGATTAATAGACGATAGAAGATTAGACAGATATGGGGGGTAGGTGGGTGGATGGATGGATGGATAGATAGGTAGGTGGATGAGTAGGTGGATGGATAGACAGATGGATAGGTAGGTAGATGGATAGATGGGTAGATAGAAGTAGCAAAGCAAAGAAACAGGAAGAGGTGACACTTTGGCCATGCTAGCCTGGTGCTAGGAATGGTTTTTCTCTCTACCCAATCAAGAACTGCAGCAGGGCACATTAGAAGGTTAGCCATGAACCAAGAATGACAGCCCTCCCAGCAATCACAGAAAGCCAGCTTAGATTCTGATTTTGGTGCTTTTAGGATGAAGTCCCAAGGGAGCCAATGGGAACCAATGGGAGAAACCCAAGCAGACTAGTTACCAATCTGTTAGAGAGGCTGCAGAAAGGCTCAGTGGTGTGGCTGTGTGTGCCAAGTAAATACCAAGGTCCTGCTAACTTGAAGGATTGGTTTGATTCCGTGATGTCTGAGTTGGGTTTTTCCACCACAGCATTATCAGGATATCATTTAATGGGTACCAAAAGTCCCCCTCCTTACCAGAGGAAATGCTTCAAATTCTCACCATTCCATTTACATTAAAATTTTTTTAAACCTTTATTGCTTTATCTGATTATAAAAATAATACCAAATAAATAAACAAAATAAGAGAGAAAGAGGGAAAAGAAAAGAAACACAGCTCTTCATAAAAAATTCAAACAATATAGATGAATACTAATGAGCAAGTGAGAATCTGTATGATCCCAGCGCTCAGTGATATCCACTACTAACATGTTGGTAAGTATCTAATTAAGAGTAAGAACAATATATTTAAAGGATACCTACCATGCATTGGAGATAGAAGGGACAAAATACAGTTATAGTCTCTGAGCTTAGGGACTTCATAATCTACTTAGAAGAAACAAATTAGATGAGTTATTACAAACGTGATGAGTATTTTGTCACTTGTTCTTTGCACTCAGCAATGGTCATAGCCATTTTCCCATGTCAAGTATATATATACATATATATCAGGGATAAAAAATATTACTACAGGGACGCCTGGGTGGCTCAGTCGGTTGAGTGTCCGACTCTTGCTTTTGGCTCAGGTCATGATCTCAGGGTTGTGAGATAGAGCCCCGAGTGAGGTTCTGTGCTGGGCATGGAGCATGCTTAAGATTCTCTCTCTTTCCCTCTCCCTCTGCCCTTCCCCACCCCCCAAATTATTAAGCATCATCACCCTTTCCCCTTATTCTTTCTTCTAAAGAGGATTCAATCTTTACCTGCTTATTCCCTAGACCTTTTGTTGTGTTCATCAAGGACAGGAACCCGCTAAGAGTGAGTACCCTGATTTGCATCAGGAAGGACCTGAAGCCTCCTGGGGTAGAACAGAGTGGGTCAAAATGTGAAGGAGAGGGACTAAGAAGGAAGGAACGCCTGGAGACAACCCAGGCTGAGGTCTGGAGGAAGCGAGGGGAAGTACTGGGAAGGTAGCTGCTGAGACTCATGAGGAAACCTTCAGATCTGAAGGATTTCTCAAAGAGACTTCAATTAAGAGGTCAGTTATTTCCTAATGCCATGGGGATCGGGGACTTATGATTCTCTGGAAGGTGCCACGACATTGAGAGCGGCCAACATGGCCAGGAGTGGTCTGATGCTGTGTGGAACGACCTCGTCCTTTTTAATGGTGGTATAGTTTTCCATGGTGTGGGTATACAGAACTTTATTTAATCCTGCCCTACAGGCAGGCATGTAGGTTGATATAAATGCTTTTGCAATTAAATATAAATGCCATGATTACATCTTTACAAATTGGTTCACTTCTAAAGAAGTGAATAGATAGATGTACAATAGGTAGGTGATAGATGATAGATAGATAGATAAACAGAAGGAAGGAAGGAAGGAAGGAAGGAAGGAAGGAAGGAAGAAGGGAGCAGGGAGGGAGGAAACAACAAACTGTGGTATGTCCATACAGTAGAATACTACTCAGTAATAAAAAGGAATGGAGTATTGATGGACAACTGGGATGAATCTAAAATTAATTATGCTGCGTGAAAGAAGCTAGACTTCCGTAAGTTTCCATTTATATAAAATTGAGACGGAAAGCAGATCAGCGGTTGCCTAGGGCAGGAAAAGGGATGATGAAGGGGGACGAGGAAACCTTCGGGAGTGATCATATATTCATGATCTTGATTGTGGCAACTGTTTCGGGGTTGTATATGTACGCCAAAGTGTACCAGATTGTACAGCTTAAATACATGCAGGTTATGGCATATCCATTATACCTTAATAAAGCTATAAAGTAGGTGATGATAGATAGACAGACAGTTGGGGGGTGCATTTTAAAGTGAACAAGAGAACAGAGACCCAGCAGAGGGCTCTTTATGGGCTGCTGGGCTGGGGGCTGGGGAGAAAGGTGAAGAGTCAAGTATAATAAGGACTCCAGTGGGGTACCACCGTACAGAGAGGTGGGATTTGGCAGGGGGTGGTGGTGGAGGGGAGATGAGGGGGTAGTCCTGATAATAGGGCTTCTAGGAATGAGAAGTGGGCTGGGCAAATGGTCTCGCACCTGAGCCACAAACCATACCAGTTTCCATCCTCAGGGTGGGCCTGTTTATGGCCCCTCTGCCCCAACCTAGATTGCCCAGCACTGAGCCTGGCACATGGCAGGCCCTCAGTAAATGTTTGTCAACATGAACAGACCTCACTTAAGCTCCACCCAGCCACCATGAACACATAGGCACCCCAGGTATCCGATCCTCCTCCTGGCAAAGGCCTGGACCACCTTCCCACGCTGGCCTGGCACCCACCTCCATTCCACAGTCCCCCAGCCCCTGGCTCCACCTGCTGTCTTCCACTCAAGCCCGTCTCCTGGACCTAATGAACAAATCCACTTCTCCAGCCCTACCTTAGAAGCTCCTCTTTGGACACGGATTCATTCTCTCTCCCGGCTTCCAATGATGTCCGTAGCTTCTGCGGGAGGCAGGTTATCTGAGGTCGGTTACAAGACTGGAACAGACCCGGGTTCGTGCCCCAGCTCTGCCTCTCTCTGACGTCGTGGCTGTAGGCAGGTGACGTTCTCTTTCTGAGCCTCCGTTTTCTCATCTGTAAAATAGGGATAGCAAGTATTATCTACAATAGTCTTTGTGAGGATTCATGAAAGAAAGGCATGAAGTGTTTAGGACACTGTGTGGTACACAGCAGACACTGCGTAAAAGCTAATTTTACTTCATTTTTTATGTAGTCATTAAGAGGTTAAGAGCTTGGACTCTGAAGACAGGCTGACCCAAATTCAAATCCCAGATAATTGCTCCTGGGCAAGTGACTTAATTTTTCTGAGCTTCGGTTTCCTCCTCTATAAATCAGAGATGATGCAAATGCACTGGTCAGGAGCCTGGCAGGAAACAGAGGGCACATTGAACCTGGGCAATGTGAGGAGAGTTTCATAAAGAGATTATATGCATCTGTATGAACGGGGTGTAGGAAGAACAGGGTAAAGTGCAATCCCTAGGTCTAGCAAAGGGAGGCGCCATTCTAACCCTGAGCCTGCAGGATCTAGGGAGAGTGTTAATTCCGGAACCTGGAAAGGGGAGCTGTTGGAACAAATCACCCATCAGGAGCAGTGGTCTTTGGAAGATGACCAGCCAGCCGGTACCGCTGGCAAGGAGGAGCCTGGGGGATTAATATCCCAACCCCATTGTCTTCTTTCCCCTGATTTCCTTCCAGGTCTCTTCTCTTTTTGGACAAACCCTACCAGAGGCCAGAGTACGTGGGAGCCCACTGATGCCGCCCACCCAGGTCAGCCTCCTGGGCTCAGAGCAAGGACAGGAAAGGGCAAATGTCCCCGCTAGAGGGGCAAAGAGATGCAATCCAATATAAGAAGTTCCCTCCTTATAGAATCAAAAGGATTCATTAAAATCATGTTGATAAAGCCTTTAGCACATAGTAAGGCTTTGCTCAGCAGCAGCCAACCCGTGGTTAGCCTGGAGCCCCCCCACCCCGACCCCCCCAGCCTGAGTTCTCCAGCTTGGTACCAGGCCAGCCTTGACCCAACCTAACAGTGTCGGGAAGGGAACAGAGCTGATCTTCTGCTACATTCTGTGTTTACTTAGAGAAAACTTGGCTGCCGAGAGGAAGGGAAGGTTGACTGTGGTTTTCTGCAACAGCTGGGGGTGGAGGGGAGGTGGAGAGGGGGTGGGGGCTGGAACATATTAGGAGACATTAAACCAGGAGACCCCAGAGCCCAGGGATCTGAGAAGAGTCCACGTTGCGGGCAGTGTCCCCCCGCATTCTCTTTGCCGAGGGACTGTGGGTTTCGGGGTTGAGCGCCGTGGCCGGAGACCTGGTCCCCAGGAGGCAGGGCCATGGGGCAGCCCCAGCACCGGCCACGTGGAATGTGCCACTCTTGGAATCAAGAGGCCCTTGCTTTTTAAAATTGGCTTGTAAATCTCTGTGTAGTTTGCAGAGTTGAGGAATTTTATTTTATCTGGATTAAAGTCGTGTTCTGCTTTGGCATCGGAAGGCGTTTATGACTGTTAAAACAAGAAATGAAAAATATAGGCCTGGAATCAGCGAGGCTGCCTCCTGCCAGACTCGGAGGGATTTGTCTTAGGGGCCAGGCGGAAGGTTTTCTGCCCCTTTTCCCCTGACGACTTGGGTATTGCTTGATAAAGCTGCAGCTGACTGAGTCGGAGCAGTGAATGCAAGGGTTTGGGAGGGCGTGTGAAGAAGAAAATCTTTACCTTTGCTTAGGTGAGCTCCTCTGCCTTCTCTTCAATTCTACCCCCACCCCTCACCTCAAACCATACCCTTTAGGGCATTGTTTAATGTCACTGTCACTTGGCTACACTTGGTCTAGGGGGCAGGTGGCTTAAGACTTTTGATTCATTGTTTTGGGATAACTATGAACTCCCAAATTGCAATTTTGGACAGGATTTAAATAACTGAGATTCCAGCTTCCATGGCCTACTTTGCCAACTTCTTTATTCCCTCTTGCTTTTAAAGCACTCTTTCTCTCTCTCTCTCTCTCACACACACACACACACACACACACACACACACACACACACTTCTTTCCTAATGGCAAAATTATACATGCTTCACGAAGAACATGTGGAAAGCAAAGCAAAGCACCCATGCGGGGCGGGGGGTGGGGGGCAAAAAATCGTAAGAGAAAATCGTTCAAGCTTTTGGCAAAGATTGTTCTAGTATTCTGCCTCCTATCCATCTATCATCTATCTATCCTTTTTTTAATACAATCACAGACAGCATGTAATCTTGTTGCCTGTGTTTCTCCTTATAGGTTGTAAGCATCTTCCCGTTCCTGCAGACAACGCATTGTATTTTATGACAAAAATACTAATGACGACCACTCATTGGGCACCGAGGTTAAGAATTCAGCCTTTGTAGTCAGAGAGATCTGGGTTCGAATCTCAGCGTGGTCAATTTCTAGCTGTATCTTTGGGCAAGTTACTTAATCTCGCTGGGCCTGAGTTTGCTCATCTGTAAAATGGGGATAAAACTGTATCCACCTCAGAGGAAAGGTTGCTGGGAGGACAGTAACATTCCAGCAAATAAATAAGAGCCCAGAGTGGGGGTGGGGGGGGGAGTGCTTGGCTCCCTAGTGAGTGCTCAGTAAATTCCAGTCCATATTCTTACTGAGATGGTCAGCAGTGATCCGTGCAGGACATTTGTCTGTGTTTTTCCTTTCCTGAGAGTGCTCCGTGCAGCATTCTCTCTAAATCAGAACTTTGGGCTCTGCAGCATTTGTTTCATGGTTAACAGCGAGATGATTTTAAACTTCTATCTTCCCCCAAGACTGCTCGACAAAATTGGCAGTCTGTACTATGCAAAAATTCACCCAGAAATGGAAGAGAGGGACATTTGCAAAAGCTGGGTTGTGTCTACAGAATTAGAAGGCACAGTTGGACTAATTTTAGTGCCTAAAAATGGAAAACATTGGAATCATGCTTCATGGAAAAGGCAAGTTCTCGAAAGTGGCAAAAGGAACCATCAGGACTGGTTGAGATGGGGACCATTCCCTCAAGGTCCGGGCCCCGTCCCAATCTGTGCACAGACTCTGTTTGGCTGGAAGGGAAAAGGTTCAGGGAGAAAGGGTTAACTGTCTTTCAAGTCTTCGGGGTGGAAGCGATCTTGTTCACACTGCCTCTTCATTGTCTTGGTTTCCCCAACTATCTGCTTTCCTTTGTCTTGCCAAAGATAATGTTGATCCTGTGACCAGGCAGTCACCGTGCTGGGGCTCTCTGCTATTTTGTCCTTTGGGATTTCCGAGAGGGCAGGCCCCTGTGATTGGCCTCACGTGGGCAAACGGCACACAACTCACTTTGTATCTGAGGACTGGAGCGGGGGCCTGGCTCCTTTTCGGCACAGCCAATCAGGCCGGGGCTCAGAGTTTATGAGATGAAGGGGAACCACTTTGAAGAAAGGCGCCCTTGTCTGCTGCTTCGCCATCGCTCGGTGGTGCGTGTGGGGCGGTGGGGAGGGGTGGGCACAGCCAGAAGGCTGGTGCCCTGGGGATGGATGGGGAAAGAAAAGCTGAGAAACCAGGGTCAAAAGTCTTTCTGTGAACAGGAGAGCAAACTGGGCAGACTGCCTTCCTCTCTGCAGGTGTGTTCACTCAATGGGGAGCCATGGCCATCCCCAAGGGTCAGGGAAGATGATGGGTGCATCGTAGCCCCTGCTGAGTTTACCCCCAGCCCGCACCCCTCCTATAGAGCAGAACCAGAGAGGGTAAGGTGGAAACACCTCTAGAAGCAATCATGGCGGCCAATAATCTAGAAGCAATATCTCCACCAAGGCAGAGAGGGGCTGTTTCAAATCCTCGAGCCCCCATGTGCTTTTACTTCATATCTTGGAGCCTCAGTTTCCCCCCAAGGAGGTCATTTTTAATAATATCTTGCTCACAGGGCTGTTGGGAAGACTACACGAAGCATTTAGCACAGTGCCTGGTATGTAGTGAGTGCTGAATAGCTAGAAGCTATTATTATTAATTGCAATCATATTTGGTGTCACAAGAGGTATTCTGCTTTCACTGAAGCCAGGAATAGGGTCCGTTCCTTCAATTGTTCTTTTATCCATTTACTCAGACAATCAATGAACATTTAATTGGGCCTACTACGTGCTGGCTGTTTTACTGGGGATGATGTCCTTGGGGTTTACGATGTGTTTAGGCTCTGTTTTAAGCCCTTTCTGTGTACTAACTTATATAAGCTTCACCACCACACCATGGGGTAAGTGTTGAGAAATTGAACTTGGCTGAGAGCACACAGCTAGTAAGATTAGGAGCTGGGATTTGAACTGAGGTCTCCCTGACTCTCAAGTCTGTCTCTTAATCACCCTGCCACTCCTAAATGAATAAATAACACATGATTCCTGTCCCCCCCCCCCCCCGCCGCCCCCCGCAGGCAGTGCCTTCCCCTGGAACTTTCTGCAAGGAGAGAAATATTCGCTGTCTGCACTGTCCAATACGGTACCCACTGGTGGCTACTGAGGACTTGAAATATGACCAGTGCAACTGAGAGACTGGATTTGAAATTTTATTTAATTTGCATTAAATTCAACAAGATTTAAAGAAAGCCGCATGTGGCTAGCGGATATCGTATTAACCAGCACAGCTCCAGGAATGTAGAGTCTGGATGAAGAAATTCACATCAGTCAAGGGGTCAGTGTTACGTTGTATAGGGCTCTGCCTAAGCTCCAAGAGCACAGACAGGAGAACATAGCCTTGGTGTGGGGTGTGGCCTGGGGCAAGGTCACCAGAGGCTTCCTACAAAAAGTCATCTCTGAGCCGAGTCTTAAGGAAGGGGCTGTTGTCAGGAGGGGTGGTATTTTTAAATATATCCAAATATGCTGGATTTTACAACAGGGCCTGTGGACAGCCAGTACTTTGGTGGAGACTGAAACCTGTAATCAAGACCCAGAGTCTTCTTTGAGCTACAAGATAACCAAAGCTTACCCTTAAAGGATGAAAGAATAGTGGATTCAGGAATGTGTCCACTGTTTTTTGTTGTTGTTGTTTTTTTTCCCTGCTGCAGGTATCAGCTTGAGTTTGGCTTTCAACCATCACCTCTCAGAGGATGTGCAAACACCTGGAAAACAAATCTGAAAAATTCACCAGCTCATTGGAATGCTTTGTCAATTTTGCATGAAGTCAAATGTCCAAGAATTGTGAGCCAGCTCTAGGCAGACAAAGAGTAGTAATAATAATAAGTATAATGATGATAATAATGAAAAACAATTACCACTTATTAAGACACTTACTTTGTGCCAGACCCAATGTTAAGTGCTTTTGTGTATTGATCGTCTCACACAATCCTACAATCCATCCTCTACGTGGCAGCAGCCTTTTTAAGATCTAAACTCTAAATCAGATCATGCAAGTCTGCGGCTAAAACCCTTAAGTGGCTTCCCATGATACTTAGAATGAAATCAAAATTTCTTGCCCTGGCCTGCAAGGCTTGGGCCCTGCCTACCTCTCCCCATCTGCTCCCATTCTCCACCTACTCACTGAGCTCCAGATACATAAGACCACTCTCTGGTGTAAAGGACCAAGTTTTGGCCACCCCAGGACCTCACTCGCTATTCCCCCCAATAAGTTCCTCAACTCCCAGCCCTAACCCTCCACTATGTGCTAGAGGGCAGGAACCTTGTCTCTTTGGTCACTGTGGCATCCCCAGTCCCTAAGACAGTAGGTATTCAATAAAAATTTATTAAATGATTAAAAGAATTTGAACCCTATGTACTAAGCATTATTCTCCTCATGTAACAGATGAAGAAACTGAAGGTCAGAAGGGTTAATTTGCTCAAAGCCATACAGCTTGTTAGTTTCTGACTACAATCTGGAGGATTCTGTCCATTTTCTCTGCTGGCCAGTTGTACTGGGGTTGCAAAATCACCTCAGAAGGAGGAGTATCCTTTAAGATATGGTTTTCATCCCTTCACTCTGCAAATGGCCCTGGTTTGCCTCACTTAGTTCTTTATTGCCAGGATCTATCTGTCTGTATCATTAGAAACCCTCGCCTGAAAAACTACCCAGTCTTCCTGTGGCTTTTACTTTATGTTTCTCTTTGATCATAAAAATGAGTATTGTAGGAAGACTGGCAAAGTATAGAAAAATATATAAAGAAGCTGGGAGGAAAAAAAAAAAAACTACTCACTACTCATGACCTCACTGCCCAAAGGCAACTCGGTTAACGCTTTGGTTTCTTTACTGTCAATCTTTTCTATCATCTTTAACACAGAGTTGATATTGTCTTAGTATGTAATTTTGTGTCCTAATTTTATCCCTTAATGCCCCACATCTTAAGATTGTTCTCAAGGGGGTGCCTGGCTGGCTTAGTTGGTGGAGCATGCGACTCTTGATCTCAGGGTTGTGAGTTCAAGCCCCAAGTTGGGGGTAGAGATTACTGAAAAAGTAAAATAAAATCTTAAAAAAAAAAGATCACTCTCAAAACATTAAAAATTTTTCATAAGCATAATCGTCGCATAATATTCCTTCACTTGGATAACGCCAGTTATCAACCAAACTTCTTTTGTTTGGGGGAATCCCTCTTCTCATCTTTCAGGTCAGTAAGCCAAATGAGGACTTAAATGTAAGGAGGCACACCTGCAATTATGACTTAAATATAAAGAGATGCATGGACTGTGATGTTTCCCTTTTGAGATCAGAAAAAAAAAAGCATGTCTGTATTTCATCAGAATAATTATTGCTATGGTTTTATTATTTCCTGAGATTCCACAGTATATGGGAGTTGTGGACATTCCAAAGAAAATCATGAAATTTTACCTAAAAGTCTTCACAGGTTTTAGGGCTGTGTTGACTCTCGGCAAAATCCCCTCAGTTGACCCGTTGCCTACACTTTCAGAGTGCACCGAAGAGGTAGGGTGGAAAACAGCCATGAATCTGCAAAGTTCAAAGTCCTGTTTCTAGGCTTAACTGTGTGCCCTTGGACATGTCACTCCTCCTCTTTCCTGTGAAATGAGCATGATGGTCCTCGCCTCAGAGAACTGTGAAGGTCAAATGAGGCATCAGACGGGGAGGGTGTGTAGTAAACTCAAAAGTGCTGTAAAGTTGTTTGGAATTCTTACGATCCAATGAGTTATGACCACAGTGGCTATTTAAAGACTTAAAGGTCAGCAAAGCCGATGTTCTCCAGCCCAAATCTTCAAAAGGCTGGCTCTTGTTATAAGACGATATATATATAAACTGGATTAGCGGGTCCTCTGCTTGTGATAAATTCACGGGGATTTGAAAGAGTGGGTGTGGCAAGCTTGGCTGCTTGCCTACCCAGCATCCAAGCCCTACTTCCCCTGATCCTAACAGAAGTTCCGTCTGGGTCAGGCATTCATTCACCCTGTGCAGCGTGTGACTCAGGGCAAACTGACTCTACCCCCAGCTCCAGAGGTGGGCCTGATTGCCTGAAGGATAACCCCTCCCCTTGCTAATGATTGGTTGGGCAGAGAGCATGTGATCCCATTCTGTCCACTGAGACCTGTGCGGCCTTGTGAGACAGGTGAGGACAGATCTCCTTGCTACTAACAAAGGGGAAGAGACGTTCTTTCTTCTTCTGGATGCCCCACGGTGAACTGAGGCAGCCGTCTTGCTACCACATTGGGGAGGAAGCCAACATGGAGAGAGGAAGAGCAGAGAGGCTGATGGTCATAATAACAACAACAATAACAGTGGCAAACATTTATTGAGCCTTTAGAGCCTGCGAGGTCCTAGTCTAAATGTATTATATGCTTTAGCTCAGCAGGGTGACCCTGCCTTTTTGGGTGGCCCACGAACTAAGAATGGTTTTTATGTTTTTAATGGTTGAATAAAAATCAAAAGAACAATAGTATTTCAGGACACATGAAATTCAACTTTCAGCGTCCACAAATAAAATTTTATTGGAACCCAACCATGCCTACTCATTTACCTATTGTCTGTGGCCGCTTTCATTCTACAGCAGCCAAGGGAAGAAGTGGAAGAGACTGCCAACAATTTTGCCGAGAGCGAAGCCTAAAATATTTACTATCTGGTCCTTTATAGAGAAAGTTTGCCTCCCCACAACATCCCTGTAGGTCGGTGTGTTATTATCCTCCTGTTTTTCACAGATGAGGAAACTGAGGCTTCCAGAGGTCAAGTAATTTGTCCAAGGTCACACAGCTCTTAAGAGGTGGACTTGAGATTCACTGCCAAACAAGCTGGCTCCGGAGCTCTTAACCACGTTGAGAAAAGAACCTGGATTCCTGATGACATTGTGGAGACGCCGAATGAACCAACCCTAAACCCGCCTCACCTCGGGACTGCAGGTTTAAGAGGTATATGACATTGCTGTATTATTGAAGCCAGTCTGAGACTGTGTTTCTGTTCTTTGCAGGTGAAAGCATCCCAGCTGATGCCGTGAGAGGGAACATAACAAAGGCAAGGCAAGCCAGGAGCTTCTTGGACCAAACTGCCTTTTGTCCTTGCTCAGGAGAATAAAAGCTTTCTTTCTCCAGATGCTTCAAGTCTCCACAAGTTCTTCCCCTTCAAAGGGATTATGAAGTAAATCCTATTTTAGAACTGATGCTGCTTTTGGCAATCTGCAATATTAGTCTGATGAGGAATTACACTCACTAATAAAATATCACAAGTGGGGTTGAGTCTAATTGTTGCAAGTGCTAATAGTAATGGTCTGTCGTAGGGACTTCTGTGCCGGCGCATCCCTCGCTTGGCTACAGCCCATGTGGAAAATCAATTTCCTCTAAATGTTTGAAGAATGGCACAGAAGGACCTGATTTCTTTTCCCCCTGCTAGAGTCAATCTGGAGACAGTGAGCCTATAAAATGAATGAGAATAGCCATGGGTACAAGAAGCAGGGTGGGACTCCGAGCTCAGCAAAGCCTGACCTCAAGCTCGAAGTTCTAGTTTTATTGTCCTAAGGCCAGAGACAATACACATTTGTGTCCCAAATTGATATGCTCTTAAAAAGTCACAGGATAGAAAGGCTTTGACTTCAATCCAGCAATTTCACTTCTAGGAATCTCTCCCCCGGAAAAACTCCCCCAAGTATGCAAGAATATATGAACCGGGTGTTCCTCACAACCTGGTTTGTGATGGTGAGAAATTGGAGTTAAGATAATTATCGGACAGGAGGAGACTAATTACGTCAATGGCGATATATCCATGTTCTGTAGCCATGAAGAAAGAAAGAAATCTGTATGTATTCATGTGGAAAGATTTTTAAGATACACTATTGAGTGGAAAAAGGCAAGCTGCAGACCAACATATATGGTATGAGGTTCATTTTTGTAAAAAAAACAAAAACAGCCTTCAACAAAGATGTGTGTATTTATTTATTTTTTTTTCAAGATTTTATTTATTTATTTGACAGAGAGAGACACAGCGAGAGAGGGAACACAAGCAGGGGGAGTGGGAGAGGGAGAAGCAGGCTTCCCGCGGAGCAGGGAGCCCGATGCGGGGCTCAATCCCAGGACCCTGGGATCATGACCTGAGCTGAAGGCAGACGCTTAATGACTGAGCCACCCAGGCGCCCAAGATGTGTGTATTTATGTGTAGATGTTTGTACATGAGTAGAGAAAGGTCTGAAAGGATCCACACCAGGTTGCAGATGGTGATGGCTACACCCAGGGTGGAAAAGCTACCGGTGAGAGAGGAAACTTCCCTTCTTATTATTTGGATTTTTTTTTTATGACAAGGGTATATGGCTTTGATAATGCAAAAGGACATAAAGAATTGGCTTCCCGCCATGTCTGAATAGTACCATGCTAGCCTTGTCACTACTTCTGAGGATATGGAAGACCAGGGTTCAACAACATGGTCTGAATGATCTAATCAAGCCCCAGGCACAAGTCTGTTACACACTTTAATCTGATAAGTCATAGCCCCGCCTAGTCTACATTGCCACAAAGGAGCTTCAACCTTCGCTACCTGTCTGCCTTCCAAACCAGAGCCAACCTAAAACATCCCTTCCCCAAGGCTGGAACTGAAAGATTTATTTTTTGGGGGGTGCCTGGGTAGCTCATTTGGTTGAGCAGCTGCCTTGGGCTCAGGTCATGATCCCAGAGTCCTGGAACAGAGCCCCATGTAGGGCTCCCTGCTCAGCAGGGGGTCCGCTTCTCCCTCTGCCCCTCCCCCTGCTCATGCTCTCTCTCTCTCTCTCTCTCTCTCTCTCACTGTCAAATAAATAAATAAAATCTTAAAAAAAGAGAAAGATTTACTTTTTTAAAAAATTGTGGTAAAATATACTCACATAAAATGTACCATCTTAACCATTTTAAAAGCGTACCATTCAGTGGCACTGGGTGCATTTAAGGTGTTAGGCAACCATTGGTGCATCTAGAACTTTCTAATCACTCCAGAAGGAAATCTGGCATCCATTAGCATTACTATTCATTCTTTCCTCCCCCAGCCCCTGGGAACCACTAATGTGCTTTCTGTCTCTGCGGATTTGCCTATTATAGACATTTCATGTATGTGGAACCATACCATGTATGGCCCTCTGTGACTGGCTTCTTTCACTTAACATCACATGTTCAAGGTTCATCCATGCCATAGCTTATAAGCAGTACCTCATTCCTCTTTATAGGTGTATACTATTCCAACATAAGGACATGCCACAACTTGTTTATCCATTCATCAGATGATGGACATTTTGGATGTTTAATCTTTCAGATATTACGAATAATGCTGCTATGAACATTCCTGTATACATTTTTCTTTGAACATCTGTTTTCACTTCTCTTGGGTACATATATTGGAGTAGAATTGTGGGATCATATGGCAATTATTTGTTTATCCTTATCAAGATTTGCTTTTCAAACCCCAGGCTAGTCTCCGGACCCTAGAGGACATGAAATGAGTGAGGAAAACCTCCCCTGAGTTTCTGTATAATGTCTTCCGAGTATGGGCAGTAAGACTTGGGCTAAAGTCCCAACTCTACCATGATCTAACTTATCTTGGGAATATCACTTAGCCCTTCAAAGACCCTCAGGTTCTTCCTCTGTAATATGGGATTGATTATAGGACATACTTCATGGATCATTTATTCATTCAACAAAGATTTATTATACACCTACTGTGCAACACATAAATTTTTCAGCACTGACAGAAATAGACAAGAATCCCAGCCCTTGTGGAAAAAGACAGACAATAAACAATACTAATAAGTAATAATAAGGTAGGTAGATAATGGTAAGTTTTATGTGGAAAATATAGAACAGGAGGGCTAAGGGAAGGCCTGCATTTTAAACGATGTGATCAGCATAACCCCCACTAATAAGGTGATAGCTGAACAAAGACTTGAAGGAAGAAAGAAAAGTCATGTGGCTATGTGGGAGGAAGAGATAGTGCAAAGGCCCTGGGGCAGAAGTGTTGTGCCATGTGCACATAAAAGCAAGGAGACCGGTGTGCCTGGACCAGAGTGCATGTGAGGGCAAACAGAGGGACTGATTTTGTGGGCCACAGTGAGGACTCTGGGTTTGACTCTGGAGAGAGATAAGGAGCCCTAGTAGGTTTTTCACCTGAATTGACTTATATTTCAAAAGTATCATTTAGTCTGCTGTGTTGAAAATAGACCACAGACAGACAAGGGCAGCAGCAGGGAGACCAGGGGAGGGGGGACAGACTGCAGTAATCCACGTGAGACAAACTGGGGCCTTGGACCAGGGTGGTAGCATAGAGGTGCTGAGAAATGCTTGGGTTCTGAACGCATCCTGAAGGTACAGTCAACACAATTTCCTATTGGGAGTATTAAATAAGATAATGTGGCAAAAGCTCTTATCACAGAGCCTGCATGTAGCTAGTACAAGTAACGGTGGCCACGATTATTATCAGGGTGGGTATAGTGTGTTCCCCTGCAGGGGCTGATCAGAAGCTAGAAAGAAAGTGAACAAGCGGGAAGCTGTTGAGGTTGCTGTGTGATTTGCAGTGAGTTCTGAGGCCACCAAAGGCAATGAGCCTTTAACACAATGGAGACAAGGACGTCTGCACCTTCCAGAGAACAGGGAAGTCCAAAACACCAAAGCCACAGCATTTAGACCAAAATGAAAATTTTAGGGCCAACTGTTCCAGATAATTGCAAAAGCTTCTTCCTTATGGTGTCTGGAAAGCAACATCAGTCGGGAAAATGGTTGTTTCTAGATTCCCTAGCTTTGGAAATACTTACCTGCAGCGCAGGTATTAATTTCGGGGGTTTTCGGCTGAACCACTCACCCAGAACCCCTCTCAGGAAGAAGAACCAATCACCAAGAGACAACGATTCCTTTCAGCTCACCCTCTCTCTGCTCCAAATCCTGGAGACGAGACAAGAGGTTGTTTCTGAGGCTGATGGAGATGGATTTTTCCAGGGGAAATGCCAGTGTCACGCCTCCCACCTCTGGTAATGATGTCTCCTGCAAGCCCTCTGCCAAACCCTTCCCATCGGACATCTGGCCTCAGCAGGGAGAAACGGGGACCAAGGCACGTGTTTTGGCTCTGCTATCAGCAAAGGAAGGCTGATGAAATTCATCATTAGTGCAAATTAAAATCCACCAAACCATATCTCTCTTCCTTATATCACCTGCGTTTCTAGAACAGGCAGGGGTCTCGTTTTCCTTTTGTCTTCATTTTGCTCTGGATTAAGGTGTGATTTTTTTTTTTTAATGGTTAATTAGAAGATAATAATGCCAGTGAGCTTATTGTTAATTATTTGTATCTGTACTTAATACTTGTAAGTGTGCTCAGTTGTCTTGAGTTAATATTTGGCTTGTCAGATGTGTTAGTCATGGTAATTAATTGAGCCCATATACATTTACTGGGGCTGTGGGTAGAGTTATAGGAACAACAGCAGATATGAAATGTCTCCATCACGGTGCACCTATCCCTCAAAAGAGAACTTTGGTGGATCAGATCCTTCTTGTGACATTCACTCTCTACCTGACTGGCTTCTTGCCTCACTACTCCCAAGAGGGTCTTCTTTGTAAGATTGTAAGACCCCTCCCCACCCCCACCATATCCTCTCTCTGGGCTCCCTGTTAATTCCCTTTATCCATCAGGCCCAGCTGTATTATTTTGTGGGGGAGGAGGGGTCTGGTGCAAAATAAAAACACGGATTCCTTTGTTCAAAACTTAAGAATTTCAAGATGGCGACAGCAGGACGTTCAACCAAATGTCGAGCCCCAGTGACTGCAGAGGTTGAAGACCCGCAAAACCAGCTCTTTGCCTTTTGCCTTTCTCTACCCAAACGTACCCCATCTCTCTTCCCTACAGCCAGAACAGTGTGCAGCAGACAAAAGGAGCTCAAGAAATAAGCAAAAGTATTTTCTAAATCCAAGATCGAAAGATGCAAAGTATAACCACGTAACTCCCCTAACTGAAATCCTCCTGTGGATGGGACAGAGGGAACTTTCTGGAGGAACAGATATGTTCTACATGGATGTAGGGGTGGTGGTCCCATGGGGGTAAACACTTGTCAAACCTCATCAAACTGTAGACTTTAGAAGAATGCATTATGCTATTATATAATTACACATGGATTAAAAAAAAAAATGCCTAAAAAAAAAAAAAACCCAATGGCTCCATATTTCCTTCAAGATAAAGTCTATTTCTATCCTTCTCCGGGGCCTGTTCTTAGTTTTCCAGCCTTACCTCCAGCATTTCTGTGGCTCCCTATTTTCCAGGAAGCTGGCTGCCTGCCTGTCCCACCTCTGTGCCTTCTCAACTCAACTGCTCCCTGGCCCAGTGGCAAAAAATCAAGAAGTAACACCAGAGTGGCATCAGCGCCAACTGGGAAGGACTGAGGAGTGGGAATGAGGCCAAGTCCCGGAGCCTCCCACTGTACCTTTAACTCTTTCATTTCTGCATTCTGGGGAAGTGAGGGTTGGGCGCTTGGTGGGCTTCGGCCACTGGCGATTGACCCATCCCTTTGGAGGTAATCACGTGTTCTACCTGGCATGACCACGTGAGTCTGTGCACTGCCGAAAATTGGGGCCGGCCCTTCCTTCTCTGGCCGACACCTTCCTCCTCCTCCTTCAGATCTCAACTCAAGGGTCTTCTCCTCCAGGAAGCCTTCCTTACCCCCTTGCCTCTCTTGATCTCTCCTTCCATATCTCTACAATAGCGTTTACCGCACTATCCTAGATGGATCGTTATTGTTTTCTTTAAGGCTATGGCTTGGTATTCCCACAGTCCAGTGAGGTGCTGGCCACAGAGACCAAGCCATACATATGCACAAAGGGATTTTCCTAGCTTTCTTGGCACGTGGTGCTGACACAGATACACACACATGGATGGATGGATGGGTGGGTGAACAAATGAATGAGTGAATTTCCTCTTCGCCTTATCTACATTTCTTTTCCATGAGACAGTGGGCATTCTTGGTATGTGGGTTTGAGAGACAGTACCGCTGCAGCCACCATCTCAGACTCTGGACTCAGGCAACCTGGAAACATCCCAGGTGACTTTCAGAGTGACTTTGACCTCCCTGAACATCCGATGAGGTCACTATTGATCTGGCTTCACAGGATTGTTGAGAAACTCAAATGAGACAATGCCTGCAGCACCTAGCCATCAGCAGCTCAGACCGCAGGGGAGACTGGATCCCGTGCAGCCGGGAGCCTGGCTCGGTAGATGCAGTCACCAGACAACAGGAACAGAAGTCCCCTGCCATTCACAGCCATCCTCAAGCCAACAGCGCTGATTTCGCCTTCTGTGCTCTACCCAGTCTTCTGGGTCAGACGGTGGCTCATCAAAAGTGAAAATTTCCCTGCAATAAGAATATAACTATTGGCAGATGTTACCCAACTGGAATCTGGAAAACAATAAAAATAGGCCTTTTCTCATTTGCTTCCCACTTCCTGTTTCTCTGCCGGAAGATTCCAGTCTCAGCCATGAGAAAGAAAACACAGTGGTCCTCAATCTTACAGAGAAAGCAACTTGGTGATGGCCTTCCCGATCCAAATGCCTGGTTCTCAGTCTTTCTGGATGTGCTGCCCCAGAATAACTCTTGGCTAAACAGACATAAATTGTCCCATCGCCCCATACCTCCACTTCCTTCCAAACCACAGCCTTTCAACCAAGTCCTAAATTTCCAAGAAAAAGCAGTTTTGCATCCCGCCTAAGAGCTCAGACTCCAGAATCAGACACAATGGAGTTCCAGTCCTACCCTTGCCGATTCCTGGCTGTGAGATCTTGGAGATCTATGAGATCTCTTAACCTCTTGTAATTTTATTTTCCTACCCCAACCGGCAAGGAAAGAAGGGTGGCTATACTGCAGAGTATCTGTGAGCACTAAACGACCCTAAGTGCCAGAAAGTTGGTGAGAGTTTATCAGATGTTCATTGTTATTGTTTATACCCATTGTTCTATTTATTTATTTGTTTGTTTGTTTATTTATTTATTTATTTATTTATATTTTTTAAGTGGGCTTCATGCCCAGAGTGGGGCTTGAACTCAGGACCCTGAGATTACCGACAGGGCCAACCAGGTGCCCCCAGACTCAATGTTTCAGAAAGAAGACATGGGATGTCAAAAATATTTAAAAGTTTTATAATAAATCCTGCAGGCAAGCCTGCAAAATCATAAAGACCCTTACTGGATAAATTGCTTCATCACTTCCCTAAGCAGTGGGCTGAAAAACGCATTCCTTGTCCTTGCAAAGATTCAGAGTCAAACTCCTGGACCCTGTGTATGTGACCTTATTGGGAAGGGGACCTTTGCAGATGTAACGAAGTTAAGGATCTTGGGACGAGATTGTCCCAGATTATCATGGGCCCCCAAGTCCAATACGAGTGTCCTTGGATGAGCAGAGAAGGGGAAAGGACACAGAGGGAAGAAAGCCATGTGAAGACAGAAGGCAGAGATTGGAGGGATACGGCCACAAACTGGGGAAGCCAGCCACCATCCAAAGCTGGCAGAGACAAGGAAGGATCCTCCTCTAGAGCCTTTGGAGGCTGCACAGGCCTGCCAACACCTTGCTTTCACACCTCTGGCCTCCAGAATTGTGTGAGAATAAATTCCTATTGTTTTAAGCCCCTCAGTTTGTGATCATTTCTTGCCGCGACCCCAGAAAACTGACCGGTCCTGCGACATCTTCAGGGGAGAAGGCAGCCCCTGGCCTCCACTGGCCAGTTCTGAGGATGAGGGAGATGGTTACGCTATCTGGTAGAAGTCGGCATGGGGCTCTTGGAGCCTGATGATCGCCAAGAGCAGACAAGCCTGGGTTCAAATTCCAGCCTCCCTTTATATAGCTGTGCTGTCCTGGACGAGCCAAGCAGTGTTCAGTCTCGCTGAACTTCCGTTTCTTCATGTATATGAAGCAGGAGTAGTGATATACCGACCCCACGAGATAACAGGATGCTTCAGAAGATACGTCTGATGTGCCTGCTCTACAGAAAATTCTTTTTTTTTTTTAAAGATTGTATTTATTTACTTGACAGAGAGAGACACAGTGAGAGCAGGAACACAAGCAGGGGGAGTGGGAGAGGGAGAAGCAGGCTTCCGGTGGAGCAGGGAGCCCGATGTGGGGCTCGATCCCAGGACCCCGGGATCATGACCTGAGCCGAAGGCAGACGCTTAACGCTGAGCCACCCAGGCGCCCCCAGAAAATTCTTGATGAGCTGCAACTGGGATGTCTCTCCTGGGCAAATCCACCTAGTTTCTTCCACACGTGGCAGGATGCCAGTGCGGTTACAGAGTGGCCTGTGGCCAGTGGGGGAACCCACACAGCCAAGGGGCCCGCGTGGCTTAAACTGGTGGCCGAGCCACCTTATCACGGTTCTCTTCTTTCTTCAGGAAGGGCCTGGCTGCCTCAAGATGTCCTGGGGAATAGCCAGCCACTCTGGGCTGCTACTTTACTGTCCCTGGCTGAAGCCAAGGTGATGGAGAGCCTTGAAAATCGGCCCTGTGCTCCCAAGGAAGTCACTCTGAGTCTGTGGCGAAGCTTCTAGAGACAGTGACTTACGAACAAGCCGTGTCGACTCCATGGCGGTTCCACTCCTACTTCTTGAGTTTGTCTGTATGCAGAAGGCTCCGCCATCCATGACCCCCCTACTTATTGCCTAGAAGGGGCACATCCTTTCTACTCAGTTAAAAGGACATTTTTCCAATGAGAGCAGGTCATATTTCAAACTGCATTGCCAAGGTATCAGGAGCCAGTAAAAGGGGGCATTTAACACCGTATTTATTTTGACTGGCAAAACAGGTCACGGCTGTGAAAGAAACAGCTCTTGAGAATGAGGCACCCTCGCCGACTCTGGGCTCGCTCTCCCCACACACACACTGTTTAAAGCGTTCCAGAGTTGCTGCCAACTTTCCTGGCAGGGCTCTTATTTCTTTACATGCATGTTGCATTCCGTCTGTTTAATGTGTGCTCTGTGCCATTCGTGGATTTTGGCAAGGCCCGGCGAGGTGGCATGGCATGCTCAGGCTTGCTCGAAGCAAAACAGGGCAGGAGGCAGAGGGAGACTGGAGGCCGACGAAGGAGCCCTCTTCGCCCTTTGGCTCAGGGGGGCCTGCAGTTGCACACACAGCGAAGGGGATGGCCTCGCAGTCTTTCTCCAGATGTGGTTGAATCACGTGCATACCACTCCTGCATTTCCCCCCTGCGGTGGGGCGGCGGTGGGGGGGGGGAAGGCGGCGCGGTTCGGGGGGAGGCTTCGGGGGGGGCAGCTTTACCGTTTCTGATACATGGTCAGAAAAAGAAAAGTGACGGAGTTAGGAGGGGAAATCTACTCACACTCACGAATCTGGGCTTTCCCTGGAAGCCTTCTAAGGCCTTGAAGGCCAGAAAATGCCAACACCTGGATCCCATAGTCCCAAGGCCTCAAGAAAACGGAACTCAACCTTTCCATTATTCTCAAGGACCAGTAAGCACTTGGTTGGAGATGCCGAGGCAACGTGCTGTGATCTGGATCCTATTTCATCCACTTGGAAGACGGGAGAGCCAGGTTTCTGCACTGCCAAAACATCTGGTGAATTGAGTTAAAAAAGAAAATGCACCGGTCCAGTGGGGGAGAAAACAAAACCCTCTAGAAACAGTTGTTGGGTATAGGGTGACCCAAGACATTCCATTGATTGACTCGAGCGTTCTCTTTTGCATGATGAGTAGAGCCCTTCAGAAGTGGGAAGGAGAGACTCGGTCCGGAGAGAAGAAAGGAAGACCATGGGGTTAACAAACACAGAAAAGCTGTCCCTTTACGAAAAAGTTTAAGGACGCTTTTTTTTTTTTCTCTCTCTTACATCCAGCCAAGAGTGTGAACAGAATCCCCCTGTTAAGAAATGGAATTATTCACCTGAATCAGGAGAGATGACACGGCACGGGAAAAGATAAGGTTCAGGCTCCTAATAAGAAACAGCCGCATGTGGAATAAAATTAGTGTGAGTTGTGTAATCCTAGTTGGCCAGTTATAAGAACAGGGAGG
This sequence comes from Eumetopias jubatus, assembly GCF_037043125.1. NCBI lineage: Eukaryota > Metazoa > Chordata > Mammalia > Carnivora > Otariidae > Eumetopias > Eumetopias jubatus. The sequence continues at coordinate 80,872,908 of NW_028274822.1, read as the reverse complement.
AGAAAGGAGCATGGGGAACATGTTTCAGATGTGATTCAAGAGATCCTGGAGCTGGTCCTGACCCTCTGGGTTGGAATTTCTGACTCTCTTCTCTGCCTTGACTCAGAATAGGAAACCGTACCCTGACCGCGCGTTTCTTTTTATAGAATTAAACTTTCTTGCCAACTTCCTCCAGAGCACAAGATCATCCCTCATCATCTCTAAACAATACGCCAATCATCAGATGGAAGTAAGGGGTGGGGGGGAGCACTGACCTGTTTGCACCAAACATAACCCAGGCCCAGAGCAGAAGACAAACAACGGGAACAGAGTTTGGATTGCGTACCCAGCCCGGTAAATACAGCATGTTCTTACAGGTTGGAAAACCGTCTGGCTCATCTTTGTACTTTCTCTCTTTCTCCCACTTCTTCTGACTTGGATCTCATCATTCGGCTTTGACGTTGGCCAAGTTCACGTTTGCCAGTTACCGAGTGGATAATGGATGGCTTGTAAGATTAGTCAGATGCTAGAGATGAGGAGTCAGGCAGCCAAATGTATATGTCTATGTGATAAAATGACTTCTCTTGATCCTGATTCCCCACCCAGCCGGATAGGCTATCCACATGCTGACGGGAATCAAGCAGGATGAGAACAGGAAAGACTTAATTCGAGTTCACTCGGGCGCCATATTTGCAACTGCCAACAAACCCCCAGGAGACCCCGGGCCCTGGCAATCGGTGGCGGTCATTCCTTGTGTGTAAGGTATCCTGGAGCTCAGGAGCCTAAAGGGGACATTAATAGAATGCAAAGTGTTTAGTAGTCCCTCATTAAAAATGGATTTTGTTTTCAATGCTTTCGGGACGGGAACAGTGAGGTTGGAAACTGTGCTTGTAATTGGGAGCCGTTCTCCTGCCAGATTCTAACAGCTTGAAGGGATATCCAGTTTTAGGTTTACAGTACTACATTCTGGCTCATTGAAATCGCATCTAAACGTTGCCAGAATGTGTAATAAACTACAAAATCTGTACAAAAATATATCGACATAATGGCTCTAGAGCCTTAAGTCAGAGGGGTCAGGGGGCACTTTGCCCCCAGCCGCATTGTTCTCACTCTGTCCCACAGCAGACTTGGGTCACCAGAGACAATTATCATTCATGGGATTCAGACCCTGGTCTGACCAGTTGGCTCCACTGCCTAGAAAAACCATGGCGAAGGGCGGAGGCATCAGTCACATCCTGTCCCATGGCCAGGGATGGAGGCACCCCCACCAGTGTCACACCAGCCAAGGGCCTGGGGATCGGACCCAGCAGACCATTCCCACTTGCTCCCAGAACAGAGTCCCACCTGTCATGCTCATCTCTCCACCCTCATCCTCGCTTACCCTTCACTTACGGGGTTCTAGACACAAAACATCTTCCTTCACACCCTCCAGTTGACCAAGTTCCCTCCTGCTTCTAAGCCTTTGCTCATGCTATTCCCACTGCCAGGAACAACCTTCTCCTGGCTGATTGCTGCTTCTCATCCAGCACTCAACTTACAGGCAGATTTTTCATGGAAGTCTTCCCTGACCCCATGGACTGGGTTCCTCCCTAGCTATCTTAGTCCATTCAGGCTGCTGTAACAGAAAGATAGGCTGGGAGGCTCCGGCATCAAACATTTCTCACAGCTCTGGAGGCTGGGAAGTCCAAGATCAAGGCAGATTCCGTGTCTGGTGAGGGCCTGCTTCCTGGTTCATAGACAGCGGTCTCCATGCTCCGTCCTCACATGGCAGAGGGGTGAAGGAGCTTCTGGGGACCCTTTTATTAGGGCACTGATCCCATTCCTGAGGGCTCCACTCTCATAACCTAATCACCTCCCAAAAACTCCCTCCGCAAATGCCCTCACATTGCGGATTAGCATTTCTGCATGTGAATTTAGGGGGACCCAAACATTCAATCCCTAGCAGTAGCACTTGTCACTTAAAACTTCTGTTTGACATCTCATTAGAATAGCAGTTCTCCAACTGCACTGTGCACACAAGTCACCTGACATCATGTGAACATGCGGTGCGGGTGCTGATTCAGCTGTTCTGGTGTAAGTCCTGAGACTGCATGTCTAACAAGCCCCCAGGTGATGCCGATGCTGCTGGTCCATGGCCGGGGCCCTAAGAGCAATGGTACCAACGGTTCCCAATCAGGGTTCCATGAGAGAAGAAAGCCTGATGGTAAATGAGTTGAGCTGCTATTTTCTTCGTTCTCCTAAGAGTGGTACTTAACTAGAACCAGTAGCTAGAAGTTAATTAATTCCTTACATCTCTTGGATGCCTTAGGGCAAGGTTTCCTGACCTCCGTACCCTTGACGTTTGGGGTTGGATGATGCTGTGTGGTGGGGGCTCTCCTGTGCATTGTAGGATGGTTAGCAGCATCCCTGGCTCCTACCCCCTAAATGCCAATAGCATCATCCCCCTAGTTGTGATGACCAAAAATGTCTCTGGACATTGCCCCAGGTGTCTGGGGAGACAACATCCCCCTAATGAGAACTACTGTCTTGACCTTAGGGCATCATTCCCTGGCAGTACCCAGTTGAGAAGGGTGGGAGGTCAAAGAAAGTGTTCTGCTCATGGCTGCAGTCCCATTGTTTAGTGCAGTGTTCTGTATACTGCAAACCCTCAACATGTTTGTGGATTGAATGAATGAGTGAACTAATCGAAATAAATGAATGAAAATGAACTCCAAAATCATGCTTGGCTGGTGGGTGACTAGAACTGCCTTCACACAGCCTCCAACCTCCTCCGCCCCACTCTCCCCCTCAAAAAAACAGTAAAACTTAGTGGGCCGGTTGTCATCCAAGGCACAATTTTTCTAAATGTAGCATTTTCCAAAGTAAATATCCTTTTGAAAAAAATGTGAAGAAAGATTCTCGCTTGAGATCTTTTTTTAAATGTCTCCAATGACTAAAATCCTCTTACAGTAAGTACCTAGAGAATTGCATTTGCTTAAAGAAGAAAAAAAAAACTGCTGTTTTTAGTCTTAAGTGTAGAAAGTACTTGAAAATCATATACTTTTTTTTTTTGCATCTGACTGGGAAAATTATAAAATGGTAGAATTAATTTTGGTTCTAGATTGTTTCTAAAACTCTATCTCAGCCTGAGGCCTCATGGACAAAGTAGCAGCAGGGAATTATTTGAAAAAAGGAGGGGGGGGAGTCTCCATAGTAATGACACCAGGAATTTGAAGAAAAACAGTAGTTGTAGTTTTTTTTGGGGGGGGAGGGGAGGCATGTAAGCTTATCTGGTTTCAAGACATAAACTGCAAATAAAGATAAATCTGCACCTTACTTAAAAACTAGGGACTTGGGTTCTATTAAGAAAGAAGGGAAATTCATTCAATTTGCTTGTTTCTGCACACTCAGAGACTTGGAGACAAATTTTTAAACCAAATTGCTATGTGGAAAGCAAAGCCAGCTTGCCCTTCTTCATTCCCAACCTTTGGGCAAATGGGATTTGGAGAGCTAAAGAGGTTTCTGGAAAAGGATACAGTGGTGGTGACATTCCAGGGCTCTTCTAAGCATATCTTTCTTTACCTAGTAGAGGCAGAAAGTGTTTTTTTATCTTGCATGCCTACTCTGCAATCAATTGGTCGTGGCTGTATGCATAGTTTTTTTGGGGGGGGGAAGTGCTGTGATTGATTGGTAATGTCTGCCACAGGCACGGGAATGGAGAGTGTGTATTTGCTGGTATGTCTTCTCTTCTATCATATCAAGAAGGTGTGGCACATCTGAGCATAACACTCCTCACTCCATTTCACACAGATACTCCAAGATGGCATTTAGATTCAAGAAAGCTCTCAAGACAGACATGACACAGAAACACACTTTGGGGGGGAATGTCCCTTCCTTCACTGGACTTCCTGGAATAGGATCTCCCTCAGCGTCAGCATGGCCAGAAAATGCCATTTCCTTCCATCTGGTTACCCTCCATCTGACTGTCACTGTGACACCGTATGCTGCTGAAACAACACTTCCTCCTTGGAATGAAAAGGTCTTTTTCATAAGACTTATTAAGTCTGGGTATTGATCATATTCATCATTATTCAGTCTGATTTCTGTCCACAATATTTAAATGAAGGGAAATGAAAAATAGAAAAAGACAAGCTTAGGATCTTCGAGACACTGAAGAATAAGTAATGATGGGGAAGAAAGCAACAGTGACCATAAAAACAACAACAACAACAACAAAAAACCCTCTCAAAGTTAAAACAAAATCCACAAGTAGACTCTTAAGTTTCCATATTAGTCTGTATTTCGAAAATAAGAGTAGAGATGATTAAGGAGATGAATTCACATTTGAACAGAGTCCAAATGACTTAAGAATTATTTGGATTCAAATATTTCAGTTGGACAGGGAATGATATTAGAGTTATAGGATACATTAGGGGTTGAAATGAAATGGAAATATTTCTTTCATTTAAAAGCAATTTTCTTGCCTTTGTGGTCCTTGAGAGTTTCCTAGCATGTAAGTGCCAACCACCTCCCCCCTCCTTTGCTTTGGACTTATGGACTCCTATTTCAGATCCAGCTTGTTTCGGGGGGGAGGTGGTGAATGGAGTCTGAGTTCATGAGGGTTCCTTTTTTAAAATCACATGGTTGCAAGGGAAGGCTTTCCACGTAGAGTTGAGAAGTCAGTAATTTTGAATCCAAATTAGAAAGTTTTGGTAATAGTGATAGAGTGGAATCACACCTGAATTTGGTGCTACCTTTAGAGCCTCCGGATCACAGAAGATACCGCCAGGAGATCCATCACTGACTAGCGGGGCGAAACAGGAAATGCCAGCTTGGAAGGACAGGAAGCAGGTGGCTGAGCTCTTCTCCACCGCTTCTCAAAAACAGTGTCTGTGGGGTGGCCCCATCAAGCAAGATCTAACCTTAACCCCAGCAAATATTTTTTAAGCACCTACCATGTGCCAGGCCCTGTACTAAGGGCTCTTACATATGGCATCTCATTAAACCCCCAGGATAACCAGACACATCCTAGCGGATTCCACTCATTTCTCAGTCCTAAGTGTGGATTTAATAGTTACCTGACAGCAGGGTTTCTCAGCCTCAGCACTACTGGCATTTTAGGCTGGACAATTTTTTTTAATTAAAATTTTTTTTCTCGGTAGGATTTATTTTATTTTATTTTTTTAAGTAGGCTCCACGCCCAGTATGGAGTCCAATGTGGAGCTTGAACCCATGACCCTGAGATCAAGACCTGAGCTGAGATCAAGAGTCGGGCGCTTAACTGACTGAGTCATCCAGGCGCCCCTAGGTTGGATTATTCTTTGTTGTTGAGGACTGTCCTGTGTTATAGAATGTTTAGCAATGTCCCTGGCCTCTACCCATTAGATGCCAATTGCATAGCCCACCTTAGTTAGGACTACCAAAAATGTCTCTAGACATTGCCAAATGTCCCCTGAAAGGGCAAAACTGCCCTCCGTTGAGACCCTCTTCCTTAGAGATGGAACGGTTTGAATTCTCCGGCAACTCTAGACAAACATTCCTTTTATTCCCTCCTATGGTCTGACTCAGTGGTTCTCAAACGCAAGCAGGGGGCGGGGCGGGGGGGCGGTGCATACACAATACTGTATATGCCCTACTATATGGGCAGGAGTAATTTGACTCCATCCATTTTTGCCTTCCATGTTTACATAAGAACTTAACCTCTCCCTTAAATTTAACACCACTGGCCTCCTGAGGAGCCCAGCAGAGGTCACAAAGGTCTTCCCAGCACCGACTCTCTCTCACACCCAGGCTTTTTCTATGAAGCCAGTGATGATAACTGCCATTTTTGAACACTTCCCTTGGAGTCGGACCAGCTCATCGTATCCTCATGTTGACACTGTGAGGTCGGTACTATTTTTGCCCCACTTCAAGAGGAGACACTGAGGCTCACACAGGTTAAATAGCTTGCCACAAACTACACAGCTAGTAAATGGTGGAACCTATTTGATGCCAAGCCGTATTGCTTTTCAATAGAAAATATGCACAGCGTACGCTCAGTAACTATTAGCGGCTGTTCACTAGTGGGAAACAAATCTGTCTAATTTGATCATGAGCAGTTATTCAAAAGAATTCCCCTGAACCAAAAAAGACAGTTTCTACTGGCCAGTTCTCCCAACATCGCAGCTAGCAAGGATCTGGATATTCAGGATGTATATGGATACATACCCTAAATTGTGTTGCTCTTCCAAAACACAAAACAGAAGACACCCAAACATGCATTAACTAACCGTCAAAACAAAACAGATCATTTCACTCGGAGCTACAAAAAGACCAGAGTGTTGGCAGGTACTATAAAATAATCTCGATCACACTTGCCACATCATAGCATCATTACACGCTTACTACTACATTTCCCCCGTGTGGCTGGGTGCTTTCCGAGGTCAGGGCCTGACTTACTCATTGTCACCCGACCCTCGTCCCAAACTACATTTGCTGAGTTAGTGAATAATACATGAAGGCACTTTGTAACCTAACATTTACACACAATTTATCTCCATTCTCTCAGTAACTGTGGGTGGTATATATTTTCAAGATCCTCTTTTTCATAGAAAGAGATGGGCGCTGGGGGACAGAAAGTGACTGGCCCAAAGTCACGCCCGGTGACCCCGGTAGACTGTGCTTCCAGGCTTTGTACTCAAGTCCAGGGCTTTGAAGCCCCGATCGCATGCTTTTTCCAATAAGGACTTCCAAGGTAAAGGTGTGTTCAGAACCCCAGGTGCTAGACTGGGCCCTAATGTCTAGTATTTCAACCGTCTTAGTATCAAGCAAATTGAATATAGGGAAATTGCAGCCTACTTGCCTTTAATGTACATGGATTCAGTCACGTATGCTTGGGGAGAAAGGGAGAGCAATGGAGTAAGCATAGGTATTTTCCATAGAGGGCTATGGGGTGTGTGCGTGTCCAGGAGAGTGTGGGTGGGGCCTGAGAATGCTTAACCCTTCTCATCACAGGAATCATCAGCCTCCCTTCATGTGTGACCCTTGGCTGCCCTGAGTGGGAGTCCAGTCTTTATAAATGTTTTCCAAGTGTTTAAGGATCATCATTTCTCATATAATCTGACCCCTAACTTCGTCCTCTTCTCAACCAAATAGTGTGGGATAAACTGGCTTAGACAGAACCTACTGCATTGAGAGACTGTCTATGGATAACCAGTGTGGCTATTTCCTAAGAGATTTTTTGAGGGATATATGTGACTATCACCAAACATGCTGATTTTTTATCCCCAGATATACTTGAGAATCGCCGGAAAATCATCAAAACCAGACCTTATGCAAGAAATCTATGAAGAGGGTGCATGGGCGGCTCAGTCATTAAGCGTCTGCCTTCGGCTCAGGTCATGATCCCGGGGTCCTGGGATCGAGCCCCGCATCGGGCTCCCTGCTCAGCAGGGAGTCTGTTTCTCCCTCTCCCACCCACCCTGCTTGTGTTCCTGCTCTCGCTGTGTGTCTCTCTGTCAAATAAATAAATAAAATTTTTTTAAAAAAATCTATGAAGACATAAAATAAGAAAGAAGGACAACTTTGACTTTTTTTCTTTTTAGAGCTAGGCATTGTTCTATGAAGTTCATGTATATTAACTCATTTAATCATCTTAACATAACTATTTGGTAGATCCTAGCATTATTATTCCCATTTCACGGATGAAAAAACTGAGGTACAGAGAGCTTCAGTAAGTTGCCCAAAGATATAGCTAGAAAGTGACAGAACCAGAATTTGAACCCAGGTAGACTGGGCCCTTGACACTGCACCACACTCTTATCTCCCCAACCAGGCAGTGATCCCCAGGAGACTGGGACTAGAGTCCCTCATCTTCCCATCTCCTCCAGACCTGACCCTGTCCTGTAACCACTGGGCATCCCCATGAAGACTTGTTTGGATATGAATCAACCTCTCAGACTGTTGCCTGTCCTTTGAAACATTTTGACAAGGGAAAAGGAAGCCAGGAACTCAACATTTTGAGGCTATCTATAGCTTGGTAAACACCAAAAGGAGTGGAAACAGGGCGATAAAATGAAATATAAACAGCCTCACCATTATCTATGGAGTACATTATAATGCGTAACAGTGGCTGGTTGCTCTCTATAGAAAACACCACCTCTTCGCAATGTTTTGTTTGTGTTACCGTTTCTGTTAGTGTGAACGAATTACAAATAAAGACTTACTTAAATATTTTAGTGAGAATTCTACTAATTGGGCCAGGGGTGGAATGCGGGTCTATATTTGTTCTCTGAAAAATGCCTTGCGAAGCCCAACCGCTTCCGCGAGGTAGCAGGAAAAAGGCTTAGCCTACTCAAGACAACTGTTTTCAAGCAAGTTGACAACCACTTTGCCAGGGTTCCTTTAATGAGCTAATTACAAAGGGCTCTTAGGTGTTCTCTGCAGCCAGTCCTGGAGGAGCTCTACTTAAGAAACACTGAATTGAGTCATTAGCACCTGAAATACTATGAACACTATAGACTCTGAGGAACTCACAATGACATGAATGCATCTGCCACTTCAGACTGATCTCCTGTAACAGTCAGGACTTTTTCAGTGGCAAGCAACAGAAAACCAACTCAAACTGGCTTAAAGAGAAAGGAATGTTTGCTAGCATTAGGCATGGCTGAATCCCTGTGCTTAAAGGATGTCAGCAGGAAACTGACTTTGTCCATTTCCTGGCTTTTCTTCCTTTGTGTTCCCTCCATTCTCAAGCAGGCTTCCCCTAAATGCGGTGAAAGCTGTTCCTGGCTGTACATTTTACCAGCTTAGCGTCCCAGTGGAAAGCAAGCACCCAGTTCTCAGTAGGTAAGGCAAGGAGAAAAAAAAAAAAAATCCCGGGGTTAAGATTCTTTGGGTCTGATTGGCCCAGCTTGGGTCACATGCCCATCCTTGAGCCAATCCCAGTGGCCAGAACAGGGGCACTGTTCTAAGTCAGGACTGGGTTGCTGCCTACCCCTAAAACCAACACCTGAGCGGGCCCGTTTGAACGGCAAGGATCAAGGAGGAGGAGGGCGTTTTCCCAGAAAAACATCCAGATTCTGATGCCAGGCTGGGGGTGGGGTTGTGAATGCTGGGTAGTCAAAACCAGTGAGTGTCCTTAGATCCTTCTCTCTAAATTATCTCCAACAAGCAAGGTGTTAGCAAGCAGAGGAACTTCCTGTGGTTTACAAGCATAATCTAGATATTTGCTTAGGATAGCTGAGGTTTAAAACATGGCCTGTATTGGCTACAACATTTTGGAAATATTTTCTGCAAATTGCGCTCACCCACATGGCTTGAAGTTTGGGGGTTTTTCTATCTTTCCTTTTTTTTTTTTAATTCTTGGAACAAGTCCTTAAAAAGAGGAACAGAAATGCCACAGGATGATTCGAAACAGACGACTCTGGGAGCAGACAGATATGGCAAATTAGCACGCAGTTGACATTCCTTCTGTCCTGATGACATTTCTTATGTTGAATAATATTCTCAGGGTTCCTCTCTGCCTCTCCTTTTTATGTTAATGACTTAGTTCCTAATTACAAAAGCAATATCTGCCTAATTCATAAAGAATTGAATGCATCCGGAAAGCACCAAGGTGAGCCCAGTAGCATGCGCGCGCACGTGCATGTGCACACACACGTGCACGCACACGCCCTCAGCTACCATTTTAATTAGAAACATCTATTTCATGAGTAGGGGGCACTAGGTGTTATCTAGGCACTACGTAGCCCCATTTCACAGATGAGGAAGCTGCGAATTGAACTCATGTGTCTGACCTCAAAGCCCTTGCTCTTATCTTCTGTATTATTCCTCCATGCTATCATATCACCCAAAGCTTTCCAAAATTAACCTTACAAAAAAGGCATATTGTTCATCATGTTTCATGACCTGCTTTTTCATATGCCACACTTTCCCATGTCAATTACTGGGCTCCTGTGCAATATTTTCGGACCCCATTGAATCTATCATTTGGACATTTATTCAACTAATCCCTGAATGTTGGACATTTAGGTTGCTTCTAATTTTTCAGTATTATGTTAATGCTGCAGTGAACCACCTTGGGGGAACATTTTCACATACATCTCTGCTTATGTCTTTAAGATAAACTCCTAGAAGTGCTGGATCAAAGAGATCGTGGATTTTTAATGTTTAGTATCTCTTGCCGAACTGTTCTTTAGAAAGGCAGGCCCAGTGTCCAAAACCACAGCAACATATGAGTTTCTGGGTCTCCACTCTGTGTCATTATGCTTCTTCCTCAGACATTACTAGTCATTAGCAAATTGTGCCTCCCACCCCCTGCAAAGGAAAACGGGGACCTTTACGAAGTATAAATCATTTAATAGTATTTAAATGGTTTAATGCAAATGTAGTGGTAAAAATTCGTCAGTAATAATTTGTATCCTGATCATTGTTACTGTCTACATTAGGAGAGTTCATAACCTTTATTCCTTAGCCTATGGGACTGAATCCACAAGCTTGGCATGGGACTCTAGCCAGTACCATTAAGATAACAGGCTACAAGTCAGGAGTGATGTGTTGGCTTCAGTGAAGGACACTGTAGGGCTGACCTGCCATAATAATCCTTGCTTATGACTTTAAGCGGTTATGTTGACATGGAGCCTGTCCCAACCAACTTCCCTCTGTATGGAAACCACCCTGCTTTAGGGAGCCCCTGTCAGCTGCTTTGTGTCTCAGGATGGGTCCTGATTGGACCCAGGCCATGGCCTATAATATAGCTGGACTCAAAACACAAGACAACCACCTTCTTTGGGGGATCTGAAGTTGAAGAACTGAAACAACTGAAGATAAGCAGAGAGTAGCTAAGTCCATTAGTGGGAAGTGGGGCACTGGAGGGAAGATTCTAGTCAAGATCCCATGGCTCTATGTCAGGCACACAGTAAGTATGTGCTCAATACAGGAGATCTATCTTTTTCTACTCTGTTCAGCACCGCTTCCTCCTTCTTCTGGTAGCAGGACTCCCCATTCCTTTAGGAATGCCTACGGGTATTGTAATTCTAAAATGTTACTCCAGCAGGAGAAAGGCAGTTTCCCAAAGGAATGGGAAAGAGAAGAAATGAGTGTGATCCTCCAGAAGTGAAGGGCCAGGTGGGAGGTGTTGAGTATCATCTGTAAAGCTGAGGACCAAATGTGTTCCTGGGTGGCTTCTGGGGGAGGCACAAAACCAAGCTCCTCTCTTTTGGGGCTTGGGTCCTTCCTGGCTTCTAAGCCTATCACAGACCATCTGACCTTCCGAGGACACCTGCCCTGAGCCCTTTCTCCAAACTCTTGTCCACTCTGATTGGACTCAATATGGAATTTAAGACATGGCATTGAGATGATTTCTTGACCTGCCATCTATCAGGACTGACGTCTTAGCATCAGTCATTCATTTACCAAATGTTTATTGAGCACCTACTCTGCATGGCCCTATTCTAGAAAGTTAGGGTATAGCAGATCCTGGCCTTCATCAAGCTTACTGTCTAGCAGGGGGAGATAAACAATAAGTAATAAATCATAATAAGCAAATTACCTAGTGTATTAAAAGGTTCTAAATACTCTAGAAGAAAAAGTAGAGCCAGGTAAAGGGGGTTAGGAAGAAGTGGAGGGGCAGGTTGCAGATTTAAACAGATTACTCGGGAGTGGCCTCACTGAGAACAGATTGGAAGAAAGTGGGCTGAGTCACAGGTGCCCAGGGAAGGGTGTTTGAGGCACAGGGACCACCAAGTGCCAAGGCCCTAAGCGAGGAGCTTTACAATCCAGCAGGTTTGGGTTCCAATCTCGAATTCTCTACTACCTGTCTGTGTGAGCTTGGGAAAATTAAGTAACCTCTCTGAGCCTCAGTTTCCTTATCTGGGCAATGGGAATAAAAATGAGAGCATACCCATAAAGCAGCTGGAACAGAGCTGATACTCCATAACCATTACTAAGGGCCCATAGCCCTTCCCAGTCCCAGAGATTTGGGGGAAATCACTGCAGGAAAGTTCGGGGCAGCAGCAGGGAGTGGAGTGCGGTGATTAAGACCATGGCCCCAGCTCTGTGACCTTGGGCTAGTTTATGTAACCTCAGTCTCCTCTCTTTAAAGTGGGATAATAATAGCAACAACATCAGAGAGGCGCTGGGAGGAATAAATGAGAGAATCCTGGAACGCGCTCAGGAGGTGGGCTGGGCTCTGAAGAAGCACTCGATGAATGGCAGCTATTTTTTGGCTGAAACCATGGGGAGAGAGGCTTTCTTTTCTTGGTAGGATTGCTAAGTTGGTAGAATGTGAGCTGGGAGCTGCTGGGGGCCATCCGCGGGAGGTCCTGCCTGCAAAGGAAGCCAACCCAAAGAAGGCAGAGCTGAGAGGTGGACAGAAAGGGACTCCCGATGACTTTAAAAAAAAAAAAAATGGAACTTTTAAAGAATAATATTAAAAACTTATTACCACAGGGTTACAATATGCATGCATTTAGCTTATGCAAACCCAGCGCCGCGTATCGTGCTGGCCTTGGTAAGGGGGAGGTGAGTGCGAGACTCAGGAAGCAGCGTCAGGTGGGAGGTGTTGAGGGCTGTCCAGAAAGGTGAGGATGAATTTGTTCCTCCAAGGCTTTCACAGCTGAGGGAGGCAAAAAAACCAAGCTCCCCACATCTCTCCCCTGCAGGAATCCTGCCCAACCATCCCAACATTTAGCACCAGGATGCCCCTTTGAAAACCTCCCCAAATCTCACCAACCTGCTCATGAACCAGTTTGAGAAAAGGCATAGCAACAAAAAGCCACTATGAATTACTCTCTGCTTTTAAAGGATTTTTTTTCCCTTGCACTAGTGCTAAAAATCTCGTAATATGCCTAAGTGTGGGAGGTATTGTTTATTCATTTTATGGACAATTCTGGCTGAACTTTGGATATGCAGGCCCTCGCTGTGACTCCAGAGCCCAAACCTATCCCCCACCCCCAACCTCTGCTGCCTGCAGGCTGCGATGGGGTGGGTCTCAGTCTGTGGCCTGCAGCCCACTAAGTGGGTCTATAGCTCCCACCCAAAGGCCACACAGCGATCCCAAAAGGCCACTCTTCCTCTGGTCCTTATGAACAAGTAACACATCCATTCATCGATTTCCAGCTTTGTGCATGACTAAGTGCCACTTTCTAGGAAACTACTAAGTGAGTTACTATGATTTACTAGTCATAACTAAGTGAACCCAAGGTCAAAAAAAAAATTGAGAGCCACTGTTCTAGGATCTGGAAATTCAGAAATCCCCTCTCTGTGGTGCTTCCGCTGCCCCCAACACACACCCATGTCAAGAGCCCTGACATTTCCAGCTGCCCCCTAAGTTAATCCTGACTCTGCACATTTAAACCATAATGAGTTATCCATACAACACACTTTAGACAGCGAGTATCCATAAATAACATTAAAATTCCAATTCTGATCTCCAAATGCCTAAGCCCTCCTTCCTACATTTAATGAATATTCATTAAGATGAAAATACACCAGACATATTTTAGTTCTGGGGCAGACGGTGATAATCCAGTCTGTCATGTTTCCTGTCTGCATGAAGCTTATAGTCTGGTATCAGAAAAAGATATCACGCAAGTAAACAGTGAAGCAATGGTATAAACCTGGGTGCTTAAAAAACAAAACAAGGTATGGAGGTGGAGAATAGCAGGAGAGGCCCTATGTAAACACAGTAGTCAGGGTTCTGTGGTTGCAAGCAACAGAAAACGATGGTGGAATTTGGTTGGAAGGACATGAGGTGGCTCACAGAAGCAACGGAAAAACTGGACAAGGTGCAGGAAGGCCAGGAACCAGGGAAATTCTGGGGATCTAGGGAGCAGGAAGGAGTGGAGTGTCTTAAATGTTTCACATACAGAAACTGCCATGCCTCCCAGAGATGGTGTATAGTTCCCTATCTCTGACCGACTTGGACATGTGACTTGTTTTGGACAATGGAATGTCAGCAGATATGACTCATGTTCACATGTCAGATCTGAACCAAGAGCTTTAAAAGAGATCCATAACCTGCTGTTTTCCACCAGCCATAAAGGCAATTTGTCCCGAAGCAAGGCTGCTTCTTCAGTCCATGTCCCAGAGTCAGAGGTGCATGGAGCAGAGCTGCAGCAGCTGAAATGTAATAGACATGAAATAAACGTTTGTTGTTATAAGCCACTACACTAGGAGATGTTTGTTACTGCAGCATAGCTGACAGATACACTGAAAAAGATGCTGTTACCCCCAAAATTGGTATGGCTGTTGGGCAGACAAAATCAATGGACATTGACCATTGAAGGCATTACTAGGAAAGTGACAAAAAAAGCCCGAGCCTAAAAGCCAACAAAATACTCAGCCATGCAAAGAATCAGGTAAAGAGTGTTCTAGGTCAGGAACCACATGTCCAAAATGTGAAGTAGAAAAGCAGTTGGCATTGTTAAGAAGTCGAAAGAAGGTTGGCATGGCTGGAACATCCTTGTTCTTTCTCCTCACTCTGTTTCCAACCCTTCAGCTTGGACTCGGGTTTGTAGTGTCATTCTCACCTCCGTGGACTTGCTGGCCCACCTCAAATCCATCAGCCCTGACCATGCACCTCTCGAAGGACTCAGCTTGCAATCGTCTCTGGTTTACCCCACTCTTAGCTATTTGGGTATCATACTTGCCCAAACACCACCTTGAGCCCAGTCTGAACCCTCTGGAAATGCAAGACTGGGCATCAGACAAAGGGGGCTTTCTCCCCCATCGCACTACCCAGGCTCATTTTGTGGGACTCCAACTCATCACCAGGGAAAGAGAAATCCCTCCACATATCTCCTAATTGGTGGCCACACACAGCTCGTTAAGCTTAATTAATGAGCCTCTATCAACTCATTTCTGAGGTCTTAGTGGAAAGTTGAATTCTACATGCAGTTTTGGGAAACAGATGGATGGGTGTCAATGCGTGGTTCTAGGTGGTAGGTTGTATTCCTGGTAGGCACTCATTGGACACTTGGTCTAAAACAGCCAACATCTCAAGCTTATTAGACTGAATGATGTATCTGCTCCTAAATCCTATGAAACAGACCCATTTTAAGATACCTGCCTGCACTCAGGTCCTATGTCTGAAAAGCTGCCTCCATCCCAGCCTGGGAATATTTCCCAGGAGCTTTCCATTTCTCAGTAGGCTTCTCTGTTCTTCACGGATTCCCTGTCCTTGGCTCCTGAGAAAACTGTGTCTTTACAATAAATTCTCTCTTGTCCATGGGACCTGAGCAGGTCTCTGTTCCTTACAAATAAGGATGTTCAGACTAGACCACCTGCTCTCAGTGTTGCCCACAGCTGTGCTATCTAGCAGGGACCATCGCATCATTATCTGGACATGTGCTACCCTCTGCCCATGCCCTCCCTACCCCCCGCTGATCTTTTGGGAGAAGGTTTGGCTTTTTTCATAGTGGGGTCAGAGTGAGTCTATTAGAGGGGAGCCGAGAAAGGGCAGGGAAGTAGAGACATGGAAGAAGCCGCCAGCCCTTCTGGAAGTCACAAGCTGGGGTGCCTTTGGGATCAACTTCAGCCTTGCAAACTTGTTTTGTTGGGCCGGAACTAAGATTTTTAAAAATTTGACTGCAAGTGCTTTTGGGCAGGAATGAACATTTTTGGCTCACCATGGTCCCCACCACTCCCTATGGTCATGCATCCAATGGCTTCCTTCACTTGGTCACATTATCTGTGGCCTCTGTAGCCAATTGAGATTGCTATCTATGCTTTATGTAAAAACTCTTTTTAGAGAGGGTTAGCAGGACTCTATGTTCAGTTCAACACTGACCTCACACTTGAGATCTCCTTACCAGAGGCCCACCTTACCAACCTCTGTTCCTCAATTTAATGCACCGAATGTGCTAAAGACTTAGGCGCAAACGCGCCTGGAGAGGAGAAGGAGCATCTCTCATTGTTTCTGGACTCGACTGGAGATGGAGAACCAACAATTCTTACCAGTTGCTGAAGCTCAAGAAGGACAGTTAACCGTGGGGGGTTTCCTTTGGAAGGCAGGAGGGTTGTCTCTGGGATCCCTTCTGCCTCTGGGACCATCTGACTTCTCATGGGAGGAAAAGTCAAAGAGGGCTTTCTAAACTAGAAGAGGGGCAAAAAAAATGCACTTTGGGATGGCCATGATGATGGGGAGACCTGGTCCAGGGGCAGTGCCGAAGGCGGGGTGGGGGGGGCAGGTACTATGTGCCCAGGCCTGGTAAGAGACACTCCGGCTGCATTCCCCAGCTCAGCCTGAACTTTCGACCCCTTTGTCTGCTCTAATTACTGGAACCAGCAGGATTAATTCCTCGACCTACTTTCCAGTCCTTTTTGCTGCCACAGAGCGATAAGGCCTCACTGGGCTTCTCTCTGTCATTTTAATGCAGCAGAACTCCCTGAGAAGTTACATGCAAACTTGCATTTGAACCAAAGGAGCATCTCATCTTTGAGCTGAAGAAAGGGGCTCAGGATAGCTCCTTTTCAGCGGATTCTAACATTCAGGTTCTCTAAAGTGACTTCACAAAGAACAACCAAACCCATGAAAAACATCCCCTACTTTGAGAACAATCAGATACGGAAATAAAAATAAGATATCATTTTATAGCTACTAAATTAGCATAAGTTTAAACGGATCATACCAAGGGCTGGGGAGGCTATAAGAAACTTTATATGTTCGTAATTTGCTGGTTGGCACAACCTTAAAATACAGCAACATGTATCAGGAGCTGCCCATTTATCCGGTCATCTCATTCCTGGGAAGTTATCCAAAGGAAGTGTTTCAAAAGAAGGAAAAAGCTGTATACATAGAGACCTTCCCTGCAGCCCAGGGACAGGGATGGCAAAATGACCTGTAGGCTGGCAAATCCAGGGGCCAAATTCAACCCGAGGCCTGTTTTTACACGGCCAACAAGCTAAGAGCTTTTTTTCCATTTGTTTTTTTAAAAAGCATTCTTAAAAGATTGTTAAAACAAACAAGCAAACAAAGACTACATGAAGTCCGCTGACCTTGGAGTAAGGGAAAAACTGGATGGAGACCATAATATAACTTGAGGAGATGTTTACAATACACTGAGCTTTGGAGCATATAAATGGAATGTTCGCTATGATGGCATCCATGCAAATAGACGTCATGCCCATGCAGACAGGGTAAGAAGGCGAAAGATGAAATCTGTTGTTTGGGACTCATTGGAAATGATTTTTCCTAAAAGAATTCCTTCTTAGCAGAAGAAGCCATGTGCTGGTGGGTTGGGAGTTTATCGTGTAACCGCCGTGTCTTTATGACAGAGTAGTACACAGCCATTAAAAATGATGCAGTGGGTCTGCATGTACCAGGATGGAAAGATGCTCATGACATATTGTCAAGCGAAAAGGCACATCACAGAACAGCACGCATGGTGTGATCTCATTTACATAAACTGAATATGGATCCATCTCTGTAACTGTGTGGAGAATAATCTGGAAGGAAGGATGGACACTCTTCAGTGTGTGTCTTCACACAGCAGTTATTTCTGGGGGGATGGGATATGGGGTGAATTTTATTTTCTTTTTCCTACCTGAAGGTTTCCGTGGGTTTGGGGTTTTTTTGTTTTGGTTTTGTTTTGTTTTTTGTTTATTTTTGGGGTTTTTTTTGCAAGAACCATGTATTATTTTTAGAATCAGAAACAAAGTATTTTCATAAAATCTTTATGTTGTCCAAATGTTTTTACAATATAAAAGAAAATTTTGCCATTTACAATGTGACCAAGGTCACAGGATTCTGAGCAAAACTGTCCCCTCCCAGCTGCTGGCCTGCCCTGTCATTGTGCCTCCACCTTAAATGCTACTTCCTCCAGCCTGGGGCTCTCAGACACAGTCCTGAGATTAGGGTGAGGGGGTAGAGGCACTTGCTTTGGGTTCAAAATCTAAGGTGACACCAAAACACTCAGTAATCACGATAAATATTTTAATGTCGTATTTCAAGAGATAAAAATTAATGGGAAAAATCCCTGATGGACAAATATTAAAATTTTAAATTTTAAAATTAACAGAATCGGAATGACTGATTTTTTTTTTTTTTTTTGGCCTCAGGCCCCAATATGGCTTGGAACTGCACTGTTACTGATCCTGTCTTTATTTAAAATGTTGATATTTATAAATAAATAAATAAATAAAATGTTGATATTTTATTCATCACGGATTTGGGGGCGCATTAATTTTTATTTTTAAAAAATATTGTATTAAAATCTTATCTCGATCCTGAGTTTTTTGGCACCCCCTCTAAATATATTAAAAAGCGTTGAATTGTACACATTCAAAAGACATTTACAATATATTTATTATAGCTCAATGAAGCTGTTTGAAAACTTCATTTGTAGACACTGAAATCTGAATTGTATGTAAATTTATGTAGTTATTCTTTCGATCTTCTCCCAACCATTTACAGGTATATAGTATGTTCTTAGCTCACGGGCAACATAAAACAAGCTTCAGTCCGGACGTGGCCCACAGGCCGTAATTTACAGACTCCTGAGTTAAAACGTGGGAAATGTTCTACACAGAACCCGACAGGCAATAGTTGGTGCTTAAAAGGCGTCAGCTGGCCTCTGGCTGTTTCCTCCCACTGTTTCCTCCCCCAGAAGATGGGCTAATCCCTGCCACTGGGGTTCTGTTGAGGAAATGCAGGCTGGCGCCTGAGCAGAAGCCTCCCTTTGGGGTGTCAGTACCTAGGTTCCCCTTGTAGCCAGGAGCTGGAGAGCTTGCTCCCCGGGCCCTGGGGCTGTTAGACCAGCCTGGACCTCACTCTGTTCTCCTGGCTTTTCGTTCTCTTTCTGCTGTGGTGAGTCCCCACTTCTTGCTCCTATTTCTCAGCAGAGTTTTTTAATGACTGTCCAAGCAGCCACCACCTAGCAGCTTATCTGCTTCATTACTGCGTGAAAGGGCTGTAAAGCTGCAGATAACCCTGGCACTCCGGGCAGGAGGGCCGCGGTCTTATCACACGCAGGCTTCAATAATTAACCATGCGGGGAGATAAAAACAAATATTGGACAGCAAATGCCTCATATGTGACCGAAAGACCCTGTGGGCTCTGCCGTTCCCTGATGGCTCCGCCTCTGAGCCCACTGCAGTTTTCCTGAAATTTCCACCCACCCGGGCTCCTGTTTCATCCACCTGTTCCCAAGGAGGAGTCATACCCCCCTCCCCTGCCCCCTGCATCTTAGATTTCCAGTTTCCACGCACCCTCACCCTTGAAGACCCTTCCCCATCCTTCCTCTTCCAAGTCTTTCTTGTCCCCCAATTCCTCGACTTCAATCTGTCACGTCAGATTGCAAAAAAAAAAAAAAAAAAAAAGGACTAAGGATGCCTCTGTCCCAGGCTCGTTGGGAAGATTAAAGAGACAAACCACATGAAGGATGAAGGACCTGGCTTGGCGCCTGACCCAAGATGTGTCTCGGTCGATAGCTGTTAGTATCATTTCAGTAGATGTGTTAAATACCCCAGTATTTGCAGGCATGTCCTTATTCCCAGGGGTACAGACTGTCTCTGGGTCAAACTTCATCACCTAAAAATGCAGCAAACATCTTGCCGTTCCAAAATGGCTCAACGTCAATGTCATTCATTCATTCCACAGCGAGGGGCTTCTGTGCCTTGTTAAGTAATTGGGACTCTTCTGCAGACATTTTTTAAATGTGAAAAAAAAAATAGACTTATCAAAACTATGTCACTATATCTCAGCTCCAAGCACTGTTGTGGACAAGAGTGACACGGATCCTGTCCTCCAAGAGCTTAATAAAGTTGAGGGGGGTGGTGCTAGGCACACAATGCAAGGAGCTCATGGGAAAGATGGATCAGTTCAGGCTAAAGGTTCAACCTCAGAGGCTTCTGGAGGTGGAAAAGTATGAGTTGCCCTTGAAGAATTATGAGTGGCCCGGATGCAAAGAGAAGCCAGCAACCGTTCTTAATCATAGTTCAAAGGCTCGCTAGGCTCCCAACTTTTTTCTTCACCCCACAACATATGCACCATGGAGGATTTGAACCTTGGCTGCTGTGGGACGCAGAGCAAATCGTTAAAGCTGTTGTGTGCTCCATTTTCTGCATCCAAACAATGGAGATGACCAAGCCAACCTCCCAGGGGTGTTATCAGGACAAAATCAAACAACATACACAAAATATTTGAAAGCCAGTGAAAGCTAGAGATTGTCATTCATATTTATCCTTGCCAACTTCTTCCTCCTGCCTGTTCCCCACCAAACCAACCAAAGTCTTTGTATCATCGATAGCACCCAGTAATAGGTTAATATGTTTATTCATGAATATCTCCAGGACAGGAATCTGATTCCTGCCTCTTAGCTGCTTTGACAGTTGTGTAGTCCCTGTTAGAAATGTACCCACTATCCATTCCTTCTTACTATGCGCAATTTTGTTTGGGGTAGCAATGTGCCAGTCTCTGTGGTTGGAACATGAAGGGCCTAAGTCAATCTGGCCATGTGATTCACTTTTGGACAATGAGACCTGAGCAGAAGGCTTTTGCTTTCTTGACAAATGAAGCCACAGCTGGCATTGCCTCTGCCTTCACCTTCCTGCCTTGAATTGGGAAAACGATGGCTGGAGCTGTGGCAGCCATAGGGTGGTCATGAGCAAGTGGTCAAAAGACTCTCAGAGACAGTAGTCCGGACATGACTGAGCCAGTCAACCAATACCACAACTTTTATTTGGTGAAAAAGTAAACTCTGTGTGTTTAGCCACTGTAATAGTTTGGGTTACAGACAGCACCAGAGGTCATCCTGACTGGCTGAGCAGGGTTGACCATAGACAGAGCCAAGAGCACCAAACCAAAGCACCAAGTCATGGGTGTCTGGGGTCCAGAGTCAGGTTACCAGGCAGGCTCAGCAACTTAGAATTCACGTCCTGGCGCTGAGGCCAGGACTGGAACACAGGAGAGCTGAGTCCCCTTTGCTAAGCCAGAAACATGGCAACAGGTTAGTTGGATGGGAAGCAAGTGCCTCCATCCATCCTGGAAGGCTGGGGCATGTCAGGGCCAGACGAACAGGTCTCCAGCAGGGACTAGAAGGGGTCAAACACCCTGACACCTGACTGGATCTGAGGTTCTCACTCCACTCCGTGCCCTGCCCCCTCTGCTTCCTCAACAGGTTCTGGCATCTTGTTTCTCGGATTATCTCTCATGAGGTTATTTTTACAACGTTCTCCCTTTGTTCACTTGCTGCTCAGAATAAGGTAGAAAGCTGATAAGGCAGAAGGCTTAAAACTCCAAGGTGCTCTACCCCCTTCTCTCCCCACCTCCACCATGCATAAACATTGGCTGAGCGAGTACCTGAATGCATGAATGATCGAGTCCTGTGGCTTCCATCCCATTACTATCTGTGCTAATCCATAGTAATTTCTATTTGACTTTGGAATGCATTATGTAATTTGAATTCTGCAAATTTGCCTTCCTAATTATGTTCTTCTTTGGCTAACACAGAAATTACTTTGCACAGATTGGGTGATAGTGGGGAGAAGTTTGCTAGGTGTTGGGATCATTAGGTAGATAATCCATATATTGGCAGTCGAGAGTTGTCTATATCAGGAAGGTCAACTAGACTGATATTTGAAGCAAGGGGAGTGTGTGTGCATGTGTGTGTGTGTGCGCGTGCATGTGTGTGCACGCACGTGGTATCCTGCTTCTGCATTAGCCAGTCCACAGAAACTGTGGTCTACTTAAAACCCTATGTACCAGCTCAGTCTTGGCCTAGATTTTCTGACCCATCCTGTCACTGTTCTGAGAGTTACAAGGTAGTCCATAACTTCAAAGATCCAACAACGAGTTAGATTATAACTGGCCCTGCAAAGACTTCAGGACCTCAATGCCAGGGACTTGTTTTCCAGGTTAGTATACCGGATACTGAGATACTGCGTTATCTCCATTTGCCCAATATATAAAAGAATGAATGGATGAATGAATGAATGGATGGATGGATGGTTAGATGGATGGATGGATGGGTGGATGAACTGTATACAATAGGTTCCCAGTCTCAAATCCGGGTTCTCCTGGGATAATTGCTATGTATTTACTTTTGTGCCGTCTGTCTACCTGGATCTCCACTGGTTGACCCTTCTGTTTTGGTTGGGTCTGGGGTTCACTTGGATCTTGATTAATAGGCTCTTTCCCCTGAAAGGGATCCCAAGTGCCCAAGCTGGCTGGAGATTCCTGGCCCTATGTGCCTGGGGCTGGGATGTCTGGTTCCTGGGCTTGTTCCAATGTTTAGACATTTGATGGGGCCTGGCCTGGCCATGTGCTTTTAAGCTGGCAGGTCTCATCCCAGCCACATGGCCAGCACTCAATACAAATGAACCACTGACACTGTCGGCTCATTCATAGCCTTTGTCCTGAACCATTTGCCTTGACCTAACTAGCTTGGCTTTTGCTCCTAATATCCTCTAGGTATCTTGGCTCCAACCCCTGTACTAACCCCCAGATTGATTTGTGATTCCACACCACTGGCTGTGATCTCATGGTTCTCTCCTGGACAATGGGTCACACTTGACTTCCTAACCCACAATTGTGTCACTGGGCTCTGCCTTCCCTCCTCAGTGAAGGTTCACGCCAATCCCTTTGATTACATCACCCTTGGCAGCTTCGGGTTAACACTTGGCCAAATCCAGGACCCTTCTTATATCCTTCTCTCTCCTGGGTCCATCTGGCCTCAGGATCTAGAGCAGGAGGTCTCTACCTGGATCGTCTAACAGTAGCCTTCTCTGCTCTCTCTTGGCAGCTTTCATTCATCCAACATTTATCAAATACCTACTATGTGTCAGCCACTAGGGATCTAATGGCAGCCTAGAGATACAGTCATGACACTAAAACGTCGCGGAGAGACAGACCTGTAAACAGGCGATGCAGCATGTTAAGAGCCAGAACAGAATCCAAGAGCTCCGTGAACCATCAGGGCCGCGTCTGCCACCCCCAACAAAGAATAGTCAAAACTAGAATGAGGGAGAAGAAAACACTGCCAGACACCAAATGGGTTCCAAACGGAAATCTCAAGAAATTGCTGACCCCGAGTCCCCTGCCCTGGAAACCAGACCCACTTCCTCCTCTGGGGGCCCCAGAGGCCTGCCCTGCCCTTAGCAACTATGAGTGCCACCAGTCGCTCCAGTAACCAAGCTCTGGAGGGCCAGCCACACACAGAGGAAGACCTGATCAAACCTGCCGTCTCGAACGCAGTCCAGCAGTCCCTGCTTATCCGCTGGGGACACATTCCAAGACCCCCAGTGGATGCCTGAAACCGTGGAGAGTACCAAACTCTGGATATATACTATGTTTTTTCCTGTGCATACACACCTGAGATACAATCTAATTTATAAATCACACACAGTAAGAGATTAACAACAACCAATAATAAAACAATTATAACAATACACTGTAATCAAAGTTATGTGAATGCAGTCTCTCTCTCTCAAAATATCTTCTCGTCCTGGACTCGCCCTTTTGTGATGAAGTGAGATGATCAAATTCGTGTGTGATGAAGTGAAGTGAAGTGAATGACGCAGGCACTGTGACGTAGCCATCAGGCTACCATTGACCTCTGACTATATTAAGGAGGATCATCTGCTTCCAAACCGCGGTTTACCGCGGGGAACCAAAACCATGGAAAGTGAAACCGCGGATAAAGAAGGGGACCACTATATTGCTCCAGAGTGAATGCAGTCTTGTTCCGGCCCGAAGGAGTAAATCTGCCAAATTACTGAAAACACAATTACTGCCAATCCTGCCCCAAGATGATGGGGATAAGGGCTTTTTTTTTTTAAAGATTTTATTTATTTATTTGAGAGAGAGTGAGACCAAGAGCAAGGAGGAGAGGCAGAGGGAGAGGGAGAAACGGACTCCCCACTGAGCAGGGAGCCCAATTTGGGACTCGATCCCAGGACCCCGGGATCATGACCTGAGCTGAAGTCAGACACTTAACCCACTGAGCCACCCAGGCACCCCAAGGTATAAGGGCTTTTAAAGAACTATCTGATCCTAACTAAAAATGAGAAGGAAGCTGAACTCTTGTCTCCATGAGGCGAGAAACCACCAAGAGACATCTGCAATAAGATAGGGTCGCAGAGTAAAGAATAAAATGAACACAAAACAGTAAGATTTTTCCCCCTCCCCCCCACATACAGATTCTTAGCTAATACAGCATGGCATCTGAAAAGTTGAACTCACTCATTTGAACTGTGTGAGGAGAGAAAGTCTGAAAGAGTAAGTGATTCAAATGGTAGAATTTATTTGGAAAGAAATTATTTAATTACCTGGAAAAAAGTATAGTAGCGAAGGAAGTAGTGTTGGAAAGTGGTGGAGGGTCTACTTCAATGAACAGGGGAGGCTTATTTAGTAATAGAACATAAATGTTTTATGCATATGAGGCCCGAAGTCCTCAAGCAAGTTTTCCCTTCCTCTTCCTGTCTGGATGGGCTTCTCCCACATCATACACCCTGCTTTCTTGAGATGGGATTTATTCTACTCTTCCCCCCAGAATGTAAGGTGGACAGGCTGCAAAGAGAAAAGCTGGCTTCTCAGTAAAGGAAGGTCCAGAAATGGGATCCCTGTTATACTTGTTACCCAATTAATTTCTACATCAAACCCTTTTGTGTTAGTCTTGATTCCCCTAGAAGCAGAGGCTCAAATGAGACTTAGAAGGATTTCGTTAGGGGAAAGGTCTGTGTGAGAGAAAAAACGAGGGAGTCAGGCAAGGTTAGGAGGACCATCACGAGACTCTTTGTGAAGAGAGGGAAGGACTATTTTGCGGGAGCACCCTAGATCACTGTGAAGTCTAAGGAAGGTTTGGCAGAGGGCCCGTGGTGTATCACTGCTGTGCTCAATTATTGGCTGAGAGCGGAAGACCTGGGGATGTCAAAGGCAGCACTAGGGCCCTTGATCAATTACATGCCCTGTAGTAAGAGGTCCTCAAGGCTCTTTGTCATGGTCCCTCCTCCTCTCTGTATAGTTATGGTGGCTCCAGTTTCAAGTTCAATCCATGTAAGTCTAGAGTAGGACTTACACAGCTTTTGGGTATGGGAAGAAACCAAAGAGAAAGTTTGCATGCTAAACTATTTCAGTTGCTGAGCTATTTCAGTGGTTTGTGGAGACCATTGGGGTAAATATTTAAAAATCAAAGCAGAGCCTCTCAAGGGTAGTCCTCTTCTGGCAGAAACACTTGGAGCAATTGTTAAAATGTCTTTATTTTCTGCCGAGACCTTTTGAATCAAAACCTTGAGTACTGAGAACCAGAGCTCCAGTGGATGCCATATTTATCGATACTGCCAAGGTACAGGGAAGCTTGTTTGAGGTTATGTACACCAAACCCAAATTAAATGCTACCCGAATAAATGAAATCTGAATATATTTTAATATCACAATCTCCCTACATTTTTATTGCTGCTGGTGGCTATATGACCCTTCTGCTTAAAATTCCTTCTATTTTTCAAGTCCTTCTTTCTGACAACTAAAAAAAAAAAAAAAAAAAAGAACATTCTCAGAAAATTGAGCTTCAGAGAAAGCAGTAAGGTTACTCAGTGGTTTCCCCCTTGTTAATTTGAGGATCTTAAATTTTGCAGCTGTGGTGCACACATTTGCATGTTCAATTCACATGCCTGAGCTATCACACTACAAGATAAAAATCAACCATAATAATTCAAGTAAACTGTGTCTGGTTTCTCCTCACCCAAATTTCAGGGCTGACCCTGTTTGAGATAAAGAACAGATCATGAAATCACTTGGGAAATGCAGGGGGAGTGTTGGTGGGGTCAAGATAGGAAAGTTGGGGTCATCAAGCCAACTCCTGCCACCATCCCTTCTGGATTGACAACAACTCCTTCCACGCTCCCCTGGATTTCATAACCTCCACGTAGCCCCTTCCCTAGAAGGGACTGACTGGCCCTCCAATTCCTACCCTTAGATCATAATTGGGCAGGAAGGCCAGAGAGGCCAGAGTTTGTCCTCTGTCTGCCTGACGCTGGTAACCTTGAATTTAAAGAAACTACCGCAGTTTGTTTCTCGGAGTCCATAGTCTCTCATGGTTCCTCTCCCGCTCTGGTGAAGCAAACTGAGGGTTTTAGAGGGGAGGGGGGTGGGGGGATGGGGTAGCTGGGTGATGGGGTCTCAAGGAGGACATGTACTGCATGCAGCACTGGGTGTTACACAAAACAATGAATCATGGAACATTACATCAAAAACTAATGATGTATTGTATGGTGACTAACATAACATAATAAGATTAAAAAAAAAAAAAAAAGAAACCACCACAATAGGGTTGGCTCCGAAATTGAACCAATGCGCTGCAATATGCAGATTAGGAAGTCGAAACCACCTGTCCATTGGCTGGTTGCTGGCGTGACGTCACAAAGGCCCAGCCCAAACGTGGCCAGAAGTGCTGTGGGCAAGTTTCTGGACATGGACAAGTTGAAAAGCTTATTATTTGTGTGTGGAGGTGGGTGCAGTGGGGGAGGGGAGTCCCCACCTTTTTTTTTTTTTTTAATCAGCTGGTGCTGGTTTCCTGCATTTCCTATGTTAGGGGGGAAAAATGTGTTCATGTACAGTCAGAGCGGGAGGGCTCAGGACCCGAGAGCATTTTGTTCAGTGTGGATTTGTTCTGTCCCCTTACATAGGGGGTTTTGGACAAAAACGACACGGGCGGTGGGGGTGGAGGTGGCAGAAGCTGTGAATTCCAAATGAGCTATGGGAACCTCACAAGCCTCTTCAGCTTAGTGGTTTCCAGGCTGGTCCAAACTCTGTGAGTCTGCTGGTAGAAGTCTCTGGCTATGATCTGACCCCAGACCTAAAGTCATGCAGGCATAGGAGGTTGGGGGCCTCCCAACTTTTCCCTCCCTCTCTTTGCCAGACTCAAGGCAAAGACAGAATCAAGTCCCCTGATTTGTGGCCATATGACAATGGCCCCCCTCGATTTGAGGCTCCCCATTTCAATACCTCTGAAAAGTTGAAAGTCTGTTGAATGGAGGGAGAAAGCTTATATAGAGATAAAATAACTTCAAGCTTCACACACCCTGAACGCTTGTCTTTCCCAAACTATTGCCCTTGAAGTGTCTGGCGGCAACTACGATACTGCCTATTTGGTCCGCTACAGCCACTGAGAATTTTTCTAACATAGCACAACAGAGGATCCCTCCTCCCCACATTGGCACAGGCAAAGATATCAGAGAAAAAAAAAGTTTTATGGGGGCGGGGGTGGGGAACACTCAGCCTTGTTTGTTTGGTTGGCCCAGATACCATTTCACTTCTTGGGAATACCATCCATTTTTTTTACTTTGGGGACTCATCCCACCATCTTGGTCAGCCTTTGTTTGGATGGGGGGGGGCGGTCTTCTGCCCCCAGCTTTGGAGGTGAGCACACCTCCCAGGCCTAGCCAGAGGTGTGTTCCATTCTCCTGGCTACACAGTGCCTGGATCAGTAGTGGGCACAGCACATATGATGGTCAATCCTGGGACTTTGATGGGAATGCTTTGAGAACAGGTGCTTTCTTTTCTCATTGGGATTACTACGCTGATGGTGACCATGGCTGCCCCTACAAAGAAAGAGGCTATTCAGCAATGAAGTCGAGCCTCCAGCCCTTGACCAAAAGAGCTAAAAGAGAGAGACAGATTTCTGACAATGTTGTTTGAGCATCTGGATCCAGCCATGCCTGAAACTAGCTACTTGTACATATTAGTCAATGCAGCCAATACATTTTCATTTTTATGTAAGTCAGATTGAGTTGAGCATCTGTTGACTCAGTAAGAGTCCTCACCTGTACATCCAACCACTGGGCAGACCTTAATCTCAAGGATGGGTTTAGGGCTATACTAGTCCCTTCCCTGTGTGGTTTCTTACTGGTTCTTCTGCTTGGTTGGTGGGGGAGAGGGTTGGTGTGATGGCATACAGGTCACAGATAGGGGAGACTGGTTATTCTAGTGTAGTATAGCACAGGGATCAAATAAAGGGGATTGGGTCACATAAAACTAGGCAACTAATATCACCTCTCTGACGCTCACTTCTCTCATTTGTAACATGGGGACAATGAAAATCCCCCCCTCTTGGTGTTGTGTGGAGGCTTTATGCACAGCATCTGGTGCATAGTAAATGCTTTGGAAGGAATGGCCATAAGCTAATTCTAGATAACCCACCATAGAAGAGATGGGCTCTCTTCTCTGAACCTCTGGTGCAAAGCAGTCACAGTGGAGGGGAGGGCTCTGAAAGCCTTCACTGCAGTTGCAACCAACAACTCTGAGCCACCGTTGACACTGCCAGCCACAAGCACCTGCCGACTGAGCGGCATGCACCTGCCACCTGCCAATCCAAGAAGGAATTCCATTCCAGCCAGAGCAGGTGGCCTCCCTTCTAGGCCAGATCCTGGCTGTGTGCAGAGTCTGTGAGCCTGCCCACCTGTTCTGAAACCCCAGTTAGACTCTGTTCTTTGCCTGGCCCACCTCCTACCCCCAGCTTCCTTCCTTGATCCGACACCTTCCATGTTCTAGGCACTGTGCTAGGAACCACAGGGGATGCAGGGGAAGAAAGCTGCGTTAGTGGAGTATCTACCACCTGCCACACAATGCCAGGTGTGGCCATAGCACATGCTTATCTCTCAGCTCACAAATCCTGACAGTTATGTTAAACGCACCCATTTTATGACAAAGCAGTGAACTGAGAACAGTACCCACTACAGATCACGATCCAAATCCTGGTGTTTCTTCAAAGCCCATATTCCTTCCCTTTAGCATGCTGCCTATTGCAACAGAGATTAGATAGTGAAATGATGTTACATTAAAACGTGTAGTACACAGGGCGCCTGGGTGGCTCAGTCGGTGAAGCATCTGCCTTCAGCTCAGGTCATGTTCTGGGATCGAGCCCCATGTCGGGCTCCTTGCTCAGCAGGGAGTCTGCTTCTCCCTCTCCCTCTGCCTACGGCTCTCCCTGCTTGTGCTCTCTCTCTGTGTGTGTCAGATAAATAAATAAAATCTTCTGAAAAACCACTCATGGGCCTTTATCCCAGAGAAATAAAAACCCATGTGCATACAAAAACCCGAATATGAATATCTATAGTGACTTTATTTGTAATTATCAAAAACTGGAAACAACCTAAATGCCCCTCAATTGGAGGATGAGTGGAAAAAAGAATTGTGGTACATCCATATCACGAAATACTACACAAGCATAGAAAGAATGTACTATTGATACATAAAACAACTCAGACACATCCCAAGGGCATTATGCTAAGTGAATGAAAAAAAGCCAATCTCAAAAGTCCGAATGCTATATGATTTCATTTATGTAACATTTTCAAAATAACAAACGGAGAATAGATTAGTGGTTGCCAGCGAATGGGGGGAGGGGAGTTGTGGCTATAAAAAGGGTAGCATGAGGGACTCCTGTACTCATCAAACAGTTCTGGGTCCAAGGGCGCCTGGGTGGCTCAGTTGGTTGAGCATCCGACTCTTGATTTCAGCTCAGGCCATGATCTGAGTCGTGGGACCAAGCTCCATGTCGGGCTCAGTGCTCAATGGGGAGTCTGATTGAGATTCTCCTCCTTTCCCTCTGTCCCTCCCCCTGCTCTCTCTCTCTCTCAAATAAATAAACAAATTTAAAAAAAAGAACCACAGTTATGAGTCTGACTGCAATGGTGATTGCACAAATCTACACGTGATAAAATTGCACAGAATTGACATGCATGCACACACGTAAGTCCACACTCATGAAATAGGAATAATCAGTCAACTGTATCAATGCCGGCTGGTTCCTGGTTTGGATATTGTACCATAGCTTTGCAAGATGTTTCTATTGGAGAAAACTGGGTGAAGGGTATACTCCCTGTCATTTTTCTTTTTGAAACCTCCTGTGAATCTATAATTATTAAAATTTTTTAATTAAAAAAAAAGCCAGCCCTGTGCCTAGCACATAGTAAGTGCTCAATTCATAGTAGCTATAAATCCTACTAGGGTTCCGGCTCTTACATAGACATGCACATGGGGCGGGGAGACAGATGTATTAACACTCACTCGAGTACAGAAGGGAGAAAGCGGAGATGAGTAATAGAAATATACCGTGAATCACATATGTAACTAAAACTTTTCTAGTAGCCATATCAAAAAGGTAAAAGGAGCACATGAAATTAAGTTTAATGAGATATTTTATTTAACCCAATATACCCCAAATATTACCATTTCAACATGTAATCAATATAAAAATTAATGAGATAGTGTGCGTTCTTTTTTTTTAAATTTTTTTTGGACTATGTCTTTGACATCTGTGTAAGTTAGCACATCTTAATTCAGATGCTATATTTTCATTGAAAATACTTGTTCTGTATTTGGATTTCATAAAATTTACAGTTGAGAAATTAGATTCTCATACCCAAGTTGTTCCAAAAAGTTTTCCAATAACCGAATGCAATATTAGTTTTTTTATTTTAATTGAAATTAATTAAAATTAAGTAACATTAAAAATTTGGGGGTGCCTGGGTGGCTCAGTCAGTTAAGCATCTGCCTTGGGTTCAGGTCACGATCCCAGGGTCCTGGGATCGAGACCCACATTGGGCTCTCTGCTCTGCAGGAAGCCTGCTTCTCCCTCTCCCACTCCCCCTGCTTGTGTTCCCTCTCTCGCTGTCTCTCTCTCTGTCAAATAAATTAATCAATTAATTTAAAAAAATTTAGGTACTCCGTGGCACTAGCCCCATTTCAGTGCTGTGGCCATACTTGGCTATTGTGTTGAAATCGAGGCAGGCAGAAAGGGATGTGTGCTAGATAAGAGGATTCTATGTAAGCCTTCAGGGAAAGGGTAGCATTTGAGCTAAGCATCAAAGGATCGGTATGAATTTAATAGAGAGGGAATATGTCAAGTACATAAAACATCATGGACAAAAAAAGGCGGATTCTACTGGTTGCCCACTCAATATCTATACCCCCTTTACCTTAGCAACTAAGCTTTGATTTTTGTTAGAAGTGGCAATAGACCAACTAAAACCACTACATTTTTCAGCTTCCTTTGTAGATACTGTGGCCAAGCCGTTTCTGACCAATAGTATGTGGGAAGTAGTTGAGTGGAGCTTCCAGGAAAGCTCCTTAAAAAATGGGGCAAACTCAACTGAAACACCCTTTTGCCTTTCCCTTTTCCTCTTTCTGCATGCCTGGAATGAAGACATGATGGCTGGAGCTGCAGCAGCAATTTTGTCACCTTGATAATGGAAACGGTGCCCTAAGGATAACAGAAAAACAAACAAAATGAAGATGGGACATACCATGCCCACTCTGGACTTCTTTCTAAGCGAGAAGAAAATAAACCCCTATCTTGTTTAAACCACTATCATTCCAGTTGTCTGCTACTAACAGCCAAGCACGATTTCTAACCAATACAAGGTGTGAACGTGTCAGGAGAAAAGCGAATAGTTTGATGTGATTAGTGTTTGATAAAACCACCCTGGGAAAATTACTTAGTAACTACTGCTCAAGGAGCTTAAAAAGTATAATTTATGTAATCATCACTGCAGTAACATTTTGTTGTTGTTGGTTTTTAAAGACTTGATTTATTTACTTATTTGGGGGGGAGGGGAGCAGAGGGAGAACGACAAGCGGACTCTGCGCTGAGCACAGAGCCTGACACAGTCTCGACCTCATGACGCTGAGATCATGCCCTGAGCTGAAACCAAGACTTGGATTTTCAACCAACTGGGCCACCCAGGTGCCCCGGTAGTAACATTTTGTTAGATGAGGAAACTGAGACACAGAGAGGTTAAGCAACTTGGCCAAGGCCGCAAAGCTCACAGGTAGTGGGTCTGGGCTTCAAGTCCAGGCAGTTCAACCAAAGGGCTGCTTTCTTGAATGGAATTAGAGGAGTTATGGCCGAATAATGTGAAGGAATTTGGATTGGGTTCCTACGCATGAAGCTTGGCCTAGATATTCAGACCATGCTTGCTTTAATGCCCACAGGCCCACCAACCCAAGCTCTCGGATTCGCCATGGTGTGTCTTGGAATCGCCATACTGTGTTTCTCCACTTGGCTGCCTCCAGACTCTGGCCCATGCTTCTGGGATTTTCCAGCCTCTTCACAGTGTACTGACTGGCCTCATGGAGGTGACCTCTTGGCTATATACCATATTCTTTACACGCCAGTGCTGGGGCCAGCCCTCTGGTCTGCTCCCAAGCTGCCTGAACCAGCAGGGAGCTCCCTCATTTTTACCCCAAGTACAGTGACTTCCCCAGGAGACCTCCTAGTTGAATGGCCTGAAGTCAGCCTCACTGCAGCTGACGTTCAGCTGGTAAGCCCTGGTGTGCCGTGCTGGGAGTTCAGAGCTGGTAGCTGTGCCAACCTGCCAGTGGCCATGCTATGTGGGTTATTAAAGAGTTTTAGTATTGCCCCGCCAAGGTTTTAAACTCCGTGTCTCAGCAGCTGCTGGATCTTGGGCAAGTCACGTCATTTCTCAGTTTTAATGTGCTGATCTGTAAAATGGGCATACAGTGCTCATCTCCCGGGGTTCCTGAGATGGCAGAATCGGGTCATGCCTGTAAGGACCTTAGCAGCATACCTAGCTTCCTGGGAGTGCTCAGTAACTGAGTTACGGGATCCTGCCGGTCTGGTCTCAGCTTAAAAGTGGGTCTGTCAGTGCTGTTGCGTCCTGGGTCTTGAACCTGAAGGGTGGAGCATCTTTGATGCTGGACAACCACAACCTCATGATTCTAAATCTCACTGGTACAGTGGAGGGAATGCAGGTCTTGGATGATCTGGGGGTCCACTCCAGCTCAGCTGCTGGTGCACAACAAGCCACGGCTGTCTCTGGGCATCTGTCAGCGAGGGGATTGCAGACTAAGGCCCAAGGGGGCCAGGCAGGCTGTGTAAGTGGGCGATGCTAGGCTGGTGGGCACTCTAGATTCAGACCCTGGGAGAGGGGCAAAGACAGTGGGCATAGCGCATGAGGATGTAGTTGGGTCCTCTCTTAAATGAGGCCAGTCCCAGCAGCCTGGGGTGTCTCCTAGCAACCTCTTGAAGAGAAGAGAGGGAGAAATGAACACCAATTAAGCTCTTACCATGGACCAGACTTTCTATGTCTTACCTTATGTAACTTTTATAACACTTTTCAAGGAAGGCATTTTAATCTCCACTTTACAGAGGGGGAGATTAAGGCCCAGAGAGGGAAGCGAATTGCCCGAAGTTCACACAGCTGGGAGGCAGCAGGAACCAGACTTCAAACCCAGGCCTGACCATCCACAGAGGTGTCTTCAGTTCCTTGAGAAATGCCAACTGTTCACCCATCTCAGGGCATTCTGCCTGCGCAGCCCCTCTGCCCGACCCCTTCTCACCAGCTCCCAGTGACTCCCCGGGCTGGCTCCTCCTTGTCCTAAAGTCTTCGGTTTAAACATCACCCTTCGGGGAGGGAGGCCTTCCGTGACCCCTTCCCCCCTCCGGCTGAACAGGCCACACCTGTCAGCGCTCTACTCTCTCAAAGGGCTACTCACTGCGTCACAAATCATAATCACTTATTAACTTTGTGTTTGCTTCCTTATCTAAACAAGGGCTTTACTTTCAAGGAGCTCACATTTAAATGGAGAAGAAAGGCACCGAACCCAAGAAACAAATAGTTATCCAGGATGGTGGGAAGTGCTGAGAAGAAAATAAAACAAGGCAGCAGGCTAGAAAGTGACACAGAAGGGAAGGGCACTTTAGATGGGGGTGGTCCGGGAAGGCCTCTCTGAAGAGGTGGTGTTTCCAATAAGATCCAAGAGCTGAGGAGTCATATGAAAATCCAAGGAAAATGTGCTTCCAGCAGAGGAAACGGTGTGTGCAAAGGGCCTGGGATGCTTATGTTTGGTATGCTCAAGACATGAAAAGAAGGGACACCTGGGAGACTCAGTCAGTTAAGTGTCTGCCTTCGGCTCAGGTCATGATCCCAGGGTCCTGGGATCGAGTCCGAATCAGGCATCAGGCTCCTTGCTCAGCGGGGAGCCTGCTTCTCCCTCTGCCTGCCGCTCCCCTTGCTCATGCTTTCTCTCTCTCTCTGACAAATAGATAAAATCTTTAAAAAATAAATAAATAAAGTGGGTATTCTTTAAAAAAAAAAAAATGAGATGAAAAGAAAGCCAAGGGGCTGGAGCTTGATGTCCAGGGGACAGAGACAGGATGAGACAAGGCAGGGCCAGATCATACAAGGCCTTGTTTCATTACTTATGGTTTGTCTCCCAACTAGACCATGAGCTCTACCAGGGAAGGAACCTTATCAGTCTCATTCACTGCTGAATCCCGTGGCACATGGCAGGTACTCAGTAAATATTGGCTGAATCAATGAACGAATGTGCCTCCTATACTCTCGATATATTGCCTGTATGTTTTTTGAGCGTCCCTCTCCCCCAAGCCTTCCTATCTTCTCTTTGGTGTCCTGTTCGTCCTGGGCGCTAGCTTTGAGAATGCACCTCAATCAAGTGATATTATCTACTCACATTCTCAAGGGCCCCCCTTCAGGGAGAGCTGCGTCTCATAGCACATTTCAGAAAGCTCCCGCCACCCCGCAAGCTTTATGATATCTCATGGTGGGATTTGAGGCCCATGTGGGTCTGCGCTCATATGTATGTGTATACACTTCAAGGTCCTAGTGCCTCCTCAGATCAGGTGCAAGAAGGCTACCCCAACCCACCAGCTGTTAGGAAACTCGGTCACATCAATAATTCCTATGCCTTGCTCTATACCGGTGCCCGGGGGGAGCAGCAAGTTAATTAGCTTTGCTAGAAAGGACCTGTGAAATGTTTGGAACTCTGCAGCCTGAGAACCCTCTCAACTCAAGGTGCAATTCTGCATTCCAGCCCCAGCCTGGGCTCACTCAGCCAGACCTTACAGCTGTTCACAGTGTTGGGTGGTATTTACAACAGTGGACGCTTGTGAGTCAGCAGGAGGACAGGTACGGGGACACCCCCTGTGCTGTGTCTGAGTTGTTGCAGAGTTAACTTAATGATGAAGCAATCACCATACATTCTCCTTCTCTGGGGAGTGCAAATGGCTTTATAAACACCAGGCCTAGGGCAAGCTAGGGAGGAAGGAGGCAGGAGGTTTACCTTGGGTGGGGAGTGAGCGTTCAGTCCATTAAGGGGAGTCTGAGAGCAGAAGTTAATGGTCCCCCCAGGCCTGGAAGTTAATTTGGCCTTGAAAACAGTTCTCAAAATCCATTTGCCAACCACTTCTACCCACACTGATCTCCACACCCTGCCTGTAGCTCCCCAGCACCGCTCATCATTTGCTTGGTCCGACTTACTCCAAGATGCCCCGGAAGTCACTGACCTAGGACTCAAAGAGCCGAACACATTCCTTCTGTATGCAACACAGGGCCAGGCCTAGGGTGAAGCAAGTGAGGCACTTGCCCTGGCCCAACATTTAATTGGTTGCCAGAAAACTCAGTAATCAAGATAAAACATTGAATGCAATATTTAAAAAAAAATGAAGACAAATGAAAAACCTCCATGAGGAACAAATGGCAACATTTATAAGAAAGACAGGGAACTTCTTCTCACTCACTTGACTCCTGCTGTCACTTGAATGACCTTGACCCCCATTCACATGACCTTGACCCTCACTCACATGTCTTTGACCCTCAGTTGCACGATCTTGATGCTCCCTCATCTCATTCTAGTCCCAGCCCCGAGGCAAGATGATTTTAGGTGGTCTGTAAGTGAACATTTTAAATTTAAATACTTAGGTATATTTTTTAAATTATGGCACGTGATCCCAGCTTTTCACTCGTGGTAGAGACATGATATTTTTCTTTTAAAATATATTAATTTTTTTAAAGATTTTATTCATTTATTTGCCAGGGAGAGAGCGCGAGAGGAGTGAGAGAGCACAAGCAGGGGGAGCGGCAGGCAGAGGGAGAAGCAGGTTCCCCGCGGAGCAAGGAGCCCAATGCGGGACTTGATTCCAGGACCCCAGGATCATGACCTGAGCCCAAGGCAGATGCTTAACTGACTGCACCACCCAGGCGTCCCTATTAATTTTGATAAATAAAGAACCAAGCTCATTTAAGGAAACTTACTGAGTAAATAGCACAGGTAGTCAGTGGATGTGGCCTTGACCCTGATGGGACGGTACTTGGGCAAAGGCTCCCCCTGTGAGCCCACAGAAGGCAGGACCAGGTTAACTTCTATTCCTTATTGTATGAAGGTGACTTCCAACCTAAAGCAGGCACTTAACAAGAAGAGCACAGGGCTTACCGGAGGCGTGGCCTTGGCAGTCACTGAACCTCCCTGAGCCCCAAGCCCTTTGCCTCTGAAATGGGGCTCACCATACCCACAGAGCTCAGTGAGGTTTATAGGAAGTGAGTAGAATGTACTGAGCAGATATCAGCAGTGGGCCCTTTCCCCTATAAAAAATACTAAAAATTATATTTGATGACTGGGTGGTTATAAAGATGAATATAATCCAGGCTCAATTATACTCACCTTTACTCCAGTGCAGTCGAGGTATGCATCTTGCTTACCGTGCCTGATGGAGAGGCCAGCCCCAAGCATTATGGGCAAGCACTTACATACGCAACCTTTAACCTTTATAACATTGCAAGGCAGTCATTATCAGCCCCAGTTCATCTATGAGCGAAAGAGAGCCCAGAGAGTTTCGGCAACTTGCTCGAGGACACACAGCCAGCGAGGAGCAGGGCAGAGATTTGAACTCTGACCCGCCTGCTTCTGGAGTCTTCCCTCCTGCCACACCCAGGCCATGAACTAATCTGGAGAGCTGCCAAGCCCTGGGTGATTACGTCCCTGGGTAATGTAAACTGTGATTAGGTGCAGGGCCAGCTCCTGCCAGGTCTGTAAGGGGCAAGCGATCAGCAGGATGACTCCAGTGGCCTTGCCTACTAATCTGGTGGGAGCTGGGTGACATAAATACGCAGGCCGGTTGTTTGAGAGTCTGTGGGCATTTAAGCCGCCATCACCGACAGCACAATGTCCTCAGAGCGTCTAAGATGCCCAGCACCAAACTCCAGCAGAGCAGGGAGCTATTTGCTCCGCGCTTCTGTGGTCTTGAAAAGGACAAAGAAAAAGAGAGATAAAGAACTTTGGAGGCAGACCAAAGCCACTCGGGTTTTTAGCTGCGTGTCCCCTTGCAGGCTCCTCAACGAGGAGGGTCTGACAAGTGTCACCTGAACAAGGGGTCAGAACCATTCCGTTCCACGCACGCGACACTGCAATTTTAAACAATTGTGGCTGGAGACAAAGATCCTCCCTGGGAAGGAAAATCCAACCGAGTATGCAGTTTCCAGCTTCGGCGCTTCTTGAATTATACATGGGCAAAACCCCCTTGAAGGCTGCTTTTTAAGCCGTGAGGGGAAGGCATATAATTTTGGTCTCTGGCATTCTGCTAGAACACTTGCTGAAAATGGGGCCCCTCCCATAGCCAAGTGGCGATTGCCTTCAAACCAAACGGGGGACGTCTGACGCCTCAAATAGCTTCAAGCTGCCAGCAAAAAGGATGCTGAGTTTACTGCAGTCTTGTCTCCTTAGGGCTGGAAGGCACAGAGCCTGGAAGGCCCCTCGGAGGCTGTGACCTGGCGGCAGCAGCTGTCACACAGGTCCCAATGCCATTCTCCCTCTTCCTGGCTGGGAAGCGTGGCAGGGACTGGAGAAGCCATCTGGGAGATGGGAGGTCCAGGTTCAGACGGCCCTAACGCCACGCGGGGACCAGAGGGAACAGGGCTGTTTCTGGCTCCTGTAAAGGAGCTGCCAAATGCTACCCACAAGAAGGGGCTCCTCGGTACTCTTCTTTCCCCAAGTTTGCTCAAGGACAGTAGGCAAGGGCATTCTAAGGTCCTACGTCGGGCCAGGGTCATTTGGGTCAGTGGTGGCTAAGGGTGTGGGCCTTGGTGACCATCATAAGTTGGAATAGCACCTTGAAACTTATTAGCTGTGTGACACTGAGAAAGTCCCTGCACCTCTCCGACCCTCAGTTTTCCCATCTGTAGAATGGGCTGATCACCTACTCCACACTGTTGCGGTGTAACACAGCAACTGGGCAGATTTTAAGCACTCAAAATACAGTAGCTATTATGATTATTGCATCTTGAAGATAAGGAAATGACAAGTGATCTTAGTGTCCGTCGGTAACTGGGGGGGGGGGTGGGCGCATGCGCACGTGCGCATGTGTGAGTGTACGTGCCCTTGAATGTGTGTGTCTATGTGTTTATGCGTGTGCCTACATGGGCACACGCTCCAACCAAAGGTCGGGAGAAGAGCATTCTCTGCCCTAGATGTGGAAATCTGAGAAGGGCAAATACTTCATTATTTAGATTCAAAAGCTACTCATTAGGCGAGACCAGAGCACTTAGAAAGCCAAGCTGACCTACAAGTGTGAAATGTTATTATAAGTAATGACAATGATTACTGGATGAGGGTGTGAGCAGAGAGAGGGAAGCCTGAGAGGTTAATGTCCATTAACTACCAGAAATTAGGAGATTGCACTTCTGCAGATGCTTCCAGGCTAAACCTAACGGTCTGTTTATTTACCTCACGGGGAGCTCTTAGCACATCAAAAAGGTATTTAAAACACAACCCCCCCAACAATTAGCTTTAGGAAGAAGAGTAAATATGGATGCAATTTATCACTCCGAGAGGCCCTGCTATCAGAGACAGATGCCGTCAGTTAAATAAAACAGACCCTAAGACCCGCCAGAAAGATCAGCCCAGAAGCAATTGGCTAATTTGCTGATCGGCAGTGGACAGTAGGCCCTTGGTGACACACACCATTCATATCTTTCTGCTAATTCTTACAACCCGAGTTATACGTTCCTTTTTGCACCCAGTGGGAGAAGAAAGACTGAAGGATGAGTTGAAGTGATTTCAATGGCTTGGCCCATCTTTAATTGGAAAAATGTAACCGAGGGACGTCCGACCCTGAAAAAGCCACAGGACTGGCGCTTTGCTGTAGGGAAACCAGCCATCCCAGGTCGCCTGGGACCCTGGGGTTTCCCAGGATGGAGGGCTTTCAGTGCCCAATCAATCCCAGGCCAACAGGGATGGCCCGTCCCCCTACCGAGGTCCCCTCCCCCGTGGGAGCTCCAAGTGCGAAGAGCCGGGAGCAACAGTGGGTAAAAGTTGGCTTGCGCCTCGCCTGGAGGAAATCCTACCTCCCCCCATATGGCAAAACAGACTGTGAACCCATTAGCTGCAAGCCTGTGGGGTCACGTGGGCCCCGGGCAGGAGCCGCACCAACCGAGGTAGGAGTCCAGGGAGACCTCGGATAGGCGGACGCTCGGGGCGGGGGGCAGGAAGCTGATCTTGAACAGATTGCTTTTCACATCGCGGAGACCCCCTAGATGGAAGACTGCGGAGCCCTGCGACACTCGGCAGATCCCAGAACCTCTACTCCCTCCTCAGGACAGGTCCGAGTGTGCAGAATAAACCGGGGCCGTGCGCTGGAAATGCACAGAATTCTACCCCTTCGGCTGTCGCCGCCGCCGCTTCCGAGCCTCCGTATATAAATATCTGTGCGTGTGCGTGTGTGTGTACATTTCCTGACATATTTACGGAGTCTCAGTTTGCCAACCTTTGGGGCATAATGCAGGAACTATTTTTCATCCTAATCTGCTGTAATGACATGTTTTATTATACTATTTCAGCTGTTTCCATCCCTTCCGCTGTGCCTGTTTTATGTATTTTAACTAATGCTTTAATTTTAGTACAGCGTGCCCTCAGGTGATTTCACAAAGGCTGACTTTGGGAAGTCAAGGGGGGGGTCACAGCACTGGCCGTTGAGGGTTCGACCCACGCACAACACAACTGCGAAGGTGAGGAAAGGGCGTCTGAATGCCGGGCCGGGAGCCACGCGCAGGAAGGCGGGCTGAGGGGGGGTGGGGGGGGGCAGGGCCTGTGGTCAGACTACGGCTTTTGTCCCGTTTTCACCCTGAAATTCTGGCACCCCGGCACCTACTCTCTTCTGAACAAAGCAGGATGGTTGGGCACCCTACCAAGATGGCAGGTTTGATAGTTGGGGAGGCGGGTTCTCAGGAGGAGGTCGGCCAGATGCTCTAATAGTCACTTGATTCCAGGAAGTCAGTTAAACCCTCCACCGGGCCTCAGTCTCCTCATCGGGAAAATGGGGCCGGGAAAGCATATCTTGCAGGGCTGCCAGAAGGGATGGCAGAAGCAGTGTGTGCTCTATGCCTGGCCCGTGGTTTCCCTTTCTCCGACCTAACAGGGAGGGAGTGGGGCTGAATGCCTTCCAAGGCCTGAAGTCCATGTCCTGTGGCAGGGTGAAGGGCCAAGGCCACCACCCAGACCTCCCAGACTCGGGCACCACGGTACCCCCATAGCTCATTTAGACCCTTTGGCAGTGGGGGCTGAGGGGCACGCTTCTGTTTATTCATGCTTACGGTGTGTCAGACAAGCCCTGTGTTAAGTAAGCATTCCCTTCATCATCCCGTTTAAGACCCCAGCGGGACACCTGCAGGGGGAAATAGCAACTCAGAGAGGTGAAGACATTTACCAAAGACCACACAGCAAGCCAATGCTCGGTGGGACATTTGTGACCACATGGTGTGACTCCAGTGTGTGTGATTTTAATCAGAAAACCCTGCAGCCTCCTTGCCTAGAGAAAGTGGAGAGTTGCTCACTGGGGACTATAAAGCATTGAGAACAAAGGGAAAGGAATAGTCCAATGGACAGAACTGAGAAGCCCTCTGGTTGTCTGACCTCCAGTACCCACTTCAGCCTGAAATAATCCTCTCTGTTCCTAACCCAAGGTAGGGTAGGGGGAGAGGCCTGGTCTTTGGCATCTGTCTTTCTCCTTCTCCTTTCTCTTCCAAACCCCGCTCCATACCCACAACCCAACCTGGGCCCTCCTGCCTCTGTCTATGTACATGCTATGCTCCTGAGGAGAAATGTCACTTCTTGGGGCGCCTGGATGACTCAGTCGGTTAAGTGTCCGACTCTTGATATCAGCTCGGGTCATGATCTCAGGGTCATGAGATCCAGCCCCGTGTCAGGCTCTGTGCTCAGCACAGAATCTGCTTGAGATTCTCTCTCTCCCTCTCCCTCTACCCCTCCCCCCACTCATGCGCATGCTCTCTCTCTAAATAAATGAACAAAATTTTTTTTACAAAAGTCACTTCTTTCTCTTTATCCTCCACATCTTCTCTCTGAAAACTCCTATTCACCCTACAAAGCCCAGCTCCTCAGTGTCCAATCCCTCAGACTCCCACGAGTAGCTTATTTGCCAACTTAACTGTTGCACTGCCCAGTTCATGACACAAAATGATGGAAAGTTGGTAGAAAGTCTGTGGGCCAGAAAAGTCTCAGCTGTCTCACCCGCCCCATCTGGGTGACAATCGGCCAACGTGTTTCGGACCCTGGCAGTGTGCTACCACACGCCACTGGGTTTCACTCTCCCTGGAACCCCAGGAGGTGGGCATCCTCATTCCTGTTTTCTAGACCATGGGGGAAGCCCACCGCAGCCCGTGGGCCAACTCTCTGCTTTTGTAAATAAAGTTGCATCGGCCACAGCTATGCTTCTTCATTTATGTATGGTCATTGCTGCACGCGTGCTACGGCCACAAGTTGAGCAGCTGCCGCAGACACTGTGTGGCCAGTAAAGGTATTTACCATCTGACCCTTGGCAGAAAGAGTGTGCCAGCCCCTGTAAATCAAGATGAAGACTCGCGGTTCAGAGAGGCCAGTTCACTGGCCATGGTGAACTCGGCCAACCAAGGACAGCCCCGGGGTTCACATCAGACTTCAAGGTGGGTGCTCTTTCAATGCCCAAATGCCAGCCTTGCTTTCTTCCAAGGTCGCCTTCCACAGACGTTCGCCCGTGACTCTGCATCAGGCCCCAGCGGAGGCTCCCTCCCACCTGGCTTAGGGGCCTGAGCGCAGCAGGTGACTGAAGAGTGGGTCAACCGGGTCACCCCGGCTCAGGTGTGGGCATTTACAGTGCACTGAGGCACAGAGAAAAGGCAGTGAGCAGGGAAGGTTTTTGTTTTTGCTTTTTAAAGAATGAAAATGCATTTGATAAAGAATCTCACCTTGCCGACTGATCTCATTTTCCAAGCACTTACAAACAAACCAGTGGTGCAAAGGAGTCAACCCTCACTCAACTGCTCTGCTGTTCCCAGTTTCAGGGAGCCTGTATCCAGCAAGGCTTGCAAGGGGCAGGGCCTTCTCTGGGTCTTGAGACCGCCCCTCATTGCAGGAGACAAAACCCCTTCCCATATCCCACTTCCAAGCTCCTCTGATGTCCCCCACCCCCAACCTGCACCCATCTTCCCCACCTCAACTCCCCAACTTCCCTCATCCCAGCATCTCTGGGGGTCTGCTCCCCCACCCAGGCCTGGGAATTTTATTTCAAGCTGAGATACAATTACAGATCATGTTCCTCCCCCCCACTTTTCTTTTTAATAAAGCTGTTTTGTGTCTCTACCCCACCCCTTCTGCATTCCTCCCATCTGAGCCTTCCCCTTTCCCCCTCCTGTAGGAAATGTCTTGGATTCTCTCACTGGGGTGTAATGGTTAAATTGCTACCAGCTGATTAAACAGCAGAAGCCCAAGCTGTAATCCTCGGGGCTCAGGAACCCAGGGAGGCAGAGGCAAGGGCCCTGACCCGCTTAGCCCCTGCTGACCCCCCTGTGACATGCCCGCCTTCACTTCGCTCCATTCATTCGTCCCAGGCTGCCTAATAGAATCCTCGGGGAGGGGCGATGGCGGGGGGAGGGGAGGGGCGGAAGGGGGAGGGGAGGGGCGGAAGGGGGAGGGGAGGATGCTTGCACCGGCCCTGGCCCAACCTCCAAGGAATGTCTGCCCGCCCCCAACCCTGTTCCTGCCGACACACACACACACACACACACACACACACACACACACACACACACACACACACACTCTCTCTCTCTCTCTCTCTCTCTCTCTCTCTCTCTCTCTCTCTCTCTCTCTCATTCTCTGCAGAATGAAGACCAGATGAAGGAGATAGCCCCTTGCCCTGGCCTCCCTCCTCCTGGGAAACCTTCCTCCCACACCTGCCCCCACACAGGGAAGGATCAGGAAGACAGAGAAGTGTGAGATCAGAGAGGGGTCTGGGAGGAGGGGAGAGGAGGGCTTTGGGGGATGGGCAGCCTTAGGTTTGACCCTGACTCTGACAGCCGCGGGATCACGGAGCCAGGACTGCCCTGGGTTGAACTTTGATTCTCGCCTGTTTGAGTCCTGTTTGGAGGCTGGGGCGACAGCCTTGCAAGGTGGCTGTGACGACGAAGCCAGCACATCCCTGTGCCCAGCCCCACACAAAGCAAGTGTCATCTCAAACGGTCTGTGCCGCGGGCTGGGGTGCCCTGCAATGGGGATAAGCTTCAAACACAGCCACGTCGAAGGGCTGTGTACCCTTGGGGCTCCATACTGTGCAGCTCTGACCCTCAGCTCTTCCCCCACAAACTGCCATCATCGTGATGTCCCCACGCGACACCCCGCGCACGTGCCAGGCTCCCACCAGTGGTGCTCTCCCTTCATGACTGACGTGGCTGTCGACTCAGGCTCTGGACAGAGAATAGCAAGGGGACAGTGAGCCTCCTTGGGAAAGTTTATTTCCATGGAAAGTACAGTTCAGAGGAGTGGCGAGTCTGCCTTGATTCACACTCCCCCACACTTCCTCAGAAGTGGGAGAGAAGAGCCTGCGGATGAAGAGGGAACTGGCCAACGCGGGGGGGGCGGGGACATTAGCCACCCTCCCAAGTACACTGCTCTTGGAAGCAGCCTTTCTCTTTCCATGGGGGAAAAAGTCTCTGTATTAGAGTGCTCTAGAGAAACAAAACCAGAGAGACACACATACTTGTATCCATCAAGATAGTTTTGTATATAGACATGTAGATATA
The DNA here is from genome assembly GCF_037043125.1 of Eumetopias jubatus. NCBI lineage: Eukaryota > Metazoa > Chordata > Mammalia > Carnivora > Otariidae > Eumetopias > Eumetopias jubatus. The sequence continues at coordinate 80,829,150 of NW_028274822.1, read as the reverse complement.
ATATAAATGTCCTCTACCTGATATATACTGGATATATGATATAGACAAATAAGAGAGACATTTAGATATAGAATATATGATACAGATATCACATATACATATCTCTATCGATCTATCTACCTATTGGGAGGGAGAGGGAGAAAAAGCAATGTATTATAAGAAATTGGCTCAGGCAATTATGGCGGTTGAGAAGTCCCACGATCTGCTGTCTGCAAGCTGGGGTCCAGGAGAGCTGGTGGTGTAGTTTCAGTCCAAGAGCAGAAGACTGATGTCCCAGCTCACAGGCAGAGAGAGCGGGAATTCTCTTTCCTCCTCGTTTTTGTTCCATTGACATCCTGGGAGGAGGGGTGGGGGGGTGGATGAGACCCACCCACATGGGGGAGGGGAGGGCCACCTGCTTTACTCCCTGTCTACCCATTCAAATGCTAATCTCATCCTTAAACACCCTCGCAGACACACCCAGAAATAATGTTGAACCAAATATCTGGGCACCCGGGGGCCCTGTCAAGTTGACGCATAAAATTAAATGTCCTCATCACAGCCTCCAAGAGGGATAGGGGAAGGCAGAGGGGAGATCAGGCCCGTTTCTATGTAGTGCCCCCCCAGTTTGTGTCCCCCAGGACCTCAGAATATGACCTTATTTGAAAATAGGGTCTTTACCAGTGTAATTAAGGTAGAATCAAGATACCATACTGGATCAGGGAGGGCCCTACATCCAATGCCAGTGTCCCTATAAGACACAGAGACAAGGCCATGTGAAGACGGAGGCAGAGATTGCAGTGATGATCCACAGGCTGAAGGCCACCTGGGGCCACCAGAAGCTGGGAGGCACAAGGAAGGATTTTTCCCTTAGAGCCTTCCGACACCTTGATTTTGAACTTCAGGCTTCCAGAACTGTGCAAGAAACAATGACTATCATTATTAGAGTCATCCAGTTTGTGGTCATTTGTTAGAGCAGCTGCAAGAAACGAATCCACCCTAAAAGCACGCATCCTTGGTCCCATTTTACAGATGGGGAAAGCGAGGCTCAGAGCGGAGGAGAAGTTATCATCCAAAAATCACACAAGTGGTTGCAAGTGAAGGCAGGGCTCAAAGCTGGGTCTGTGTGATGACCCTGCCCAGAGCCCGTACCACTGAGTTCACCCAGGAGGGACATTTCTGTAGGGGAGAGCCATGGTGGACATGGGAAAAAAGCAAGGGCAGGCTCCCTCAGCCACCGGCGCTCAGAGTCCACGGAGCCTCTGAAATTTCCTTTTCTAAGCCTGCCTCTCAGGTCCCAAGACCAGGAGAAAGCTGAAGAGAACCCTGGAGAGGGACACAGGGAGAAAGGAACTCCGGTCACAGTTGGTTTGCCCAGAATGTTCTTCCTGTCGGGGAACTGCCTTGACCTTGGTGTGGGCAATAAGCTCCTGGGCCTGCCCTGGGGGCACTGCATGCGCACCGCCCTAGCAGCAGGGCTGGGGCCGGCGCCAGTGGAGGTGTGAACCTCAAAGTGCGCCCTCCCCTGTTTTCCAGTTCCTGCCACACCTGGCCCGCCCCAGGGGTAATTCATCCCGGAACACAGGGCATCTGAGGCCACCATTGGCAGCCAGCGCCCCGTGGAGCACAAGGATCTGGGTTTAAATCCTGCCTTTGGCCAGTTGCTGGCTGGGTGACTGTGGATGGGTCTGTTCTCTGACTCGAACTCAGTTTTCTCATCTGTGAAATGGGGATAACAGGTTAAACCTGACCTCAGAGGTTGTTGTGGGGACTGAGAGTCTGCTAGTAAGTGCCTGGCACTCAGTAATGTTAGCTATTGTTACCATGTGCTTGCAGCCCAGAAAGAGGAAGTTAGGGGAGTAGCGATGTGAGTAATAGCTGCATCTGGGAGCAGATCAAAGGTGCCCAGCCCAGCTGATGAGCTGATTGGGTGCATCTTCGGAATTAATGATAACTAGTCATTTCGGGTTTAAGAAAAACCCGGACTCGGCAGGGAAGAGGGGCAGCCTGCTCAGGGCTGCTTGGGCATCTTCCTAGCCCTTTGCGGGGAGCCACACCTGCCAGCCTCTTTCTCCTGGCCAGACAAGTGCATTAAGCTCCTGTAGGCACCGCCCAGCATGTCTCCTGGTGGAGGAGCACCAGAGACAGAGTGCAGGCTCCCACCCCCCAACCCCTTCAGCTCTGAGGACAGGAACTGGTCACCACCCAGAGTCCCGTTGTTTCCGTCTGAGCCTGAGAGGACGTTGAGCTGGGTCTTTGCCGATAAGGCCAGGTTGGGTTGAGTAACCGGATTTGTTCCTTATCCAAGCGACCAATCTTTTCTGAAGTTCAGCTTTGGTCTGAGGAGGTGGTTCCTACCCCCACCACCATGAGTTCACAATTCTCCAGGCAGAGACCCCGCTGCGGCCTCTGGCTGAAGAAAACAAGCAGTGCCTCCCATCAGTTTCCCAGCTTTTATTTTTAAGCCCACTGATTTGCCCTCCTGTGCCTTGTTCCCGGCTCTGAGACAGGGGCTTACATCCAACGCAAGGGGCAAGCTCAAGGTTCCTATTGGGGTTGTTTTTTATTTTTCAAGGGGGGTGGGCTGCCTATCTGCCCAAGGCAACCCACTCCCAATTTCCCAGCTCCAGGTGCACCCCCTGCCTGCTTCCTCATGCCTGGCTTGAACCAGCTCCTTAGTCTGTCCCTCTGCCGGGCTCCCCGTGCGATGTTCACACGTCTCCATTATCACATGAATAGTGAGAGCACACGGCGTTTATTGAGCTGTTGCTTTGTACCAGGCACTGTGCTAAACGCTTTCCCCACGTTATCTCATTTAGACACAACAATAAACCGCAGAAAAGAGTATTACTTCACGGAGGAGTGTAAACTAATTATTTTACACAAGAGGATGATTTTACAGAGAGGGTGAACTGCCTGATCTAGCCACTCATCTGAGGGATCAACGTTTGAATACAAGTCTGGTGGACTTTGCATTCCCAGCCCTAAACTTCCCAATAAACTCTACTGTACTTGAGTTACCTGCAGACTTGTCCCCTCCATCTCAACTTCGGGTCCCCGTGACCCAAGGTATAGGATTTTTGAAAGCAGGGAGGCACACCTATTATTTTTAAAAGAGAAATTATATCAGCTTACATTTAAATATATTACAAAGGAAACAAACTCTTAAAATTGCTCAATTAATTTACTACATTTTTCTATTATCTATGCGTTGGGGATTATTTCTATTATGTCTGTATGGTGACAATACCGTGCAGTGGCATATGCTACGGTGCATCTCTTCCCAGCTCTGTTCCACGACCTCACCTTGGCAGCTTGAAATTAACCACAGTGGGAGTATTTACACCACAGTAATTGGCAAACGCGACAAATCGGGGTTTCCTCCACAGAGTCCGTTATTAAACATTTATCTGCACACCACGTATCTCGACCTTTGTGGGAGGGATTTACCATTTCCTTTTAACAGATGAAGCAATTGAGGCTCGGGAATGCTAAGTGGTTTGCCCAAGGTCAGCTACTAGGGAGTGGCGGGGCCATAATTTGATCTCAGTTCAAGCCATTTCCATTGCACTGATAAGTCTCCACGTCTGCTGAAGACGGAAAAAAAAAAAAAAGCCCAGAAGCTCACTTCTTCCCAACCTACCCAACCTCCAGCTGCTGCCCTGTGTTTGGTGAGTTGAGGCAGAAGGTGGTCAGAGACTGGAGACTTCAGCCTTGCAGAGGCCTCCGATTTGATTCGGAAACCAGAGTGCTTGCTAAATCCTTGGCCCCGGGAAGGCGGCAGAGTGAGAAAGACAAGTTCAAGGTTTAAACCGGCTGAAATCTCATTCCACTCACTTGCACGAATATCCAGGAGCTAGTGCTAAGTTGGCCCAATTAAAAGTAATTTCAGCTCTAGCACCTCTTTGAGGGTTATTTAAAGAAGACTGAAAAATTCATCTTTCATTTATCCCAAGAATGAAACAATATTCCTGCCCACCCCCTTCAGATCAAGCCACTCTTTTCACAGCAATGAGGTGCGGGATTAAATTCACCTTATTCATCGCAGAATTGAAGGGCAGTTCTCCTGAGCCACGGATCCAGTAGAGTTTGCTGCTTCTTTTAGTTACACATATATTTTTATGTAGATTTAAAGTCCCTTTTGTGAAAGAATTGTGAGCTCAGCAAACATCAGAAAAGCCTGAAACTCGTTGGTTGGTAAATACCATTTGTTCAGTCTTTAGGAGGGCAGAGGACTCGGCCTGTGTGCCCTACAGGGACATGATCCTTGCTCCTGGGAATTTCATAATCTTGTTTGGGGATAGGAAAAGCTGACATAATACTAAGCGGTTGAAGCACAGTTAGAGAGAAATGCAGTTATAAAACCAATAGGAAAAGCCCTACAACAACCATTATTTGCGATATGCAAGCTAAACCACACTTAGAAATCATTTGTTAAAAAAGATTTTATTTACTTATTTATTAGAGAGAGAGCGAGAGAGAGCATGCACAAGCAGGGGGAGCAGCAGAGGGAGAGGGAGAAGCAGACTTCCAGCTGAGCAGGGAGCCTGAGTCGGGGCTCAATCCCAGGACCCTGAGATCATGACTTGAGCCGAAGCAGCCGCCCAACTGACTGAGCCACCCAGGTGCCCCAGAAATTATTTTTATAAACTTGCAAACTAGCAAAGTTGAGGGAAAGATGGAACCCCAGTAATAATGCTGGTGAGAATTTGGTAAGTCAGACATTTTCTCATTCAAGGTAAATAGTACAGTCTTTTAGAAACAAGCCAGATAGATAATATCGATGCTGATGTACGTGTTCGCTACAAATTTTGTAAAGGCCTTTGCCTTTGTGTGTGTGGAAGCCATTCTTCCTTCTTCCGGTAAAAGCACCCCAGTATTCCTTGGGGGAATAACTCCCCCCTCATGTTCCATCCACATAGTTTTCAAGGAGCTGATTTCACCTCTGACTAATAGAGGTGTGTGGTAGAGAGTCTTTCATGATGTCGCCCCCAGGATCCCTCTCTCTTGGTATTTACTCCCTTGAGTAATCCCTTCCTCCTAAGTGTGGGCTGGACCTATCGATTGGCTTCTAATCCACAGAACACAGAGAAAGTCATGTGATGTTGTCTCTGTGATTAAATTACAAAACACTGTGATTTCTGTCTTGCTAGCAGACTATCTCTGTTGCTCTCTTGCTTGCATGCTTTGAGGAAGTAAGCTGCCATGTGGGAGAGCCCTTGTGGCCAGGAACCAAGGGTAACCTCCAGCCAGGGCAACAGCCAGTGAGAATCTGAGGCCCTCAGTCCAACATCCTGCAAGGAACCGAATCCTGCCAACAACCACAGAGTCAGTTTGGAAGTGGATGCTTCCCCAGTTGAGCCTTCAGATGAGACTGGGGACCCGGGACCAACACCTGTGAGAGAATGTGAAGCAGAGGACCCAGCTGAGCTGTGGCCTAGACTCCTGACCCATGGAAACTAGGAGATCATAAATGTTAATTGTTTTAAACTGCTAAGTTGGGGGGGGGCGCTTGGGTGGCTCAGTCGGTTAAGTGTCCAACTCTTGATTTAGGCTCAGGTCACGATCTTAAGGTTGTGAGATGGAGCCCCATGTCAGGCTCTGTGCTCAGTGCAGAGTCTGCTTGGGATTCTCTCTCTTTCTCTACCCCTCTCCCACTCATGTGCAAGCTCTCTTGCTCTCTCTCTCTCTCTCTCTCTCTCAAATAAATAAATAAATAATCTTTTAAAAAACTGCTAAGTTTGGGAGTAATTTATTATGCAGCAATAGATAGCTAATATAGGGTGATATGTGACCTAGGTCTAACCATCCAGAGCACTGCATTCCCCTAGCCACAATGAATTAGTTCAGGGATGTCTGTGTGATTCAATCAGGGATAATCAGAGTTAACCCTGAGACTTTTGTAAGATCAGAGGGGAAAAAGATGTTCTGTCCATTGGTCTCAGAGTTGGGAGCTGCCAAAGACTACCTTGTGAGGATGAGCTACCTGAGAATGAAACAACACAGTACCATGGAACAGAGACTCCAGGTCCTGATGACATTGTTTGAGCCCCTAGATCCAGCTTTGCCTGAAGCTTTACCTATGGAATTTTTAGTTATATAATCTAATAAATACTGTTTACTGCTTAAACCATTTTGTGTGGGGTTTATGTTATTTATTAAAGCCTCTATTAAAATCTCTTTTAGTCATTCATTTGATAGATATTCACTGCTAAGAGCTCTGGGGTGTATAGGGATTAGAATTAGTTATTGAACCTGGTCTCAAGGGTTTCTTAAGGCAAAAATCTACATATATAACTATAACATCCACTTAAAAACATAAGATGCTCAATTTCGGGGATACCATTCATTATTCACACTTGTACTCTCAGTGTGCAACATACAGTAGGTGCTCAACAAATGTTTATTGGTCCTAAACATACATATCAAGTGCTCTAGAAGTGCAGAGAGAAGAGAAATCACTTTCAAGGAGGACTAAAAAAAGCTTCATGAAGAAGAAATTTCAGCCATTAGGTTTGAAAGGATGAGCTGGATAGAACTTGCAGGGATGCGGGAGAGGGCTTTCCAGGCAAGGGAAGCAGAATGAGCCTGGAAGAGCTTAAAGTGTGTGGATCACCCCGGCTGGGAGTCCAGGGTAGGTGAAGGGCATTATGGGAAATAAGGCTAGGAAGTTAAGATGGGGTCAGATCTTAGGTGGTCTTGAATAATAGGTGTATAGTGACCCTAGTGCCATGGGACAAATCATCACCAAACTCAGTGGTTCATAATAATAAACATTTATTATCTCACAGTTTCTGTGAGTCACTAATTCAGGAGCAGCTTGGAGGGCTGGTTCTGGCTCAGGTTCTCTCGTGACATTGCAGTCATGGTGTCAGCTGGAGCTGCAGTCACCTGAAGGCGAGACTGGGGCTGGAGGATCTGTTTCCAAGATGGTGCACTTGTGTGCCTGGTAAATTGGTGCTGGCTGTTGGTGGGAGGCCTCATTCCTCACCACATGGACCTACCCATAAGGCCGCTTGAGAGTCCTCACAACACAGTGTCTAGTTTCCCACCAAGTGAGTGATCCAAGAGAGAGCATGGGTCAGAAGCGACAATGTCATTGATGACACAGCCTGGGAAGTCACATCCACCATTTCCACACGATGCTCTCGATTATGCAGCTCAGCACTTTCAACTTGGAAAAGGGACTCCGGAGGTACTCACAGAGGAGTGTGACTACCAAGAGTCAGGGATCCTTGGAGGCCACCTTGGAGGCTGGCTAGCACTAATAATAATCAGTTATGTATTTGATTGCACAGCACAGAAAACCCCTCTCATAGCGGCTTAAGCTACATGAATTTTTACTATTTATTTAACAAAGGATTAAGGGGCACACAGGCCCAATATAGTCAGGCCTCAACATGTCATCAGGGACTCTAGGCAATTTTCATTTTTTCACTCTGTCAACCTTGGAGTATTGATGATGTCTGTTCTCATGGTTGCAAGAAAGCTGCCATGGCACAAGGCATCACATCCTCACCTGACTGCCAAATACAGAATAGGAGGAAAAGACAGGAGGTATTCTCATGCAATTCTTTTTTAAGATTTTTTAGTTATTTTTTGACAGAGAGAAAGACAGCAAGAGAGGGAACACAAGCAGGGGGAGTGGGAGAGGGAGAAGCAGGCTTCCCGCGGAGCAGGGAGCCCGATGTGGGGCTTGATCTCAGGACCCTGGGATCACGATCCGAGCCGAAGGCCGACGCTTAACAAGTGAGTCACCCAGGTGCCTCATCTCATGCAATTTTTTTCTTCCTTGGGAAGGGAATATCTTACCAAGACACACCCCCTCTCCCAAGACTTATTTTTACATCTGTTTGGCCAGAACTGGGTCACCTGCCCACTCCTAGACCGATTGCTGACAAAGAGGAACAACAATGTCCTTCTAGACATGACCCATTTGCTGGGCCTGGACAGGTTGCTGTCCTGAACATCATCAGGGGGATTTATCAATAAAGAAGACAGAAGGAGTCACGGGGTAAGTGAACCCAGAGTGTCTATGACCCATAATGATGATTATCTTAGGTCACATTTTTTTGGACATTTACAACCCACCAGGCTTTGGACTAAGTGCTTTGCATGCATTATCTCATTCAATCTTTGCAACCACCCTTCAAGCTAGGTTCTACTGTGTACCCATTCTTTATGGGTTGAATTGTATCCTCCCCAGATGCAGAAGGTGAAGTCCTAAGCCCCAGTACCTCTGAACATGGCCTTATGTGGGGACTGGGTCATTGCAGGCCTAATTAGCTCAGCTGAAGTCATTAGGGAGCGCCCTGCTCCAGCAGGACTGGTGTCCTTCTAGAAAGGGTAGATTTGGACACACATATAGATGTACGGAGAGAGAAGAAGGCAGAAGACATGCAGGGAGAAGACAGCCCTCGAGAAGACCCTTCCTGCCACTGCCCTCAGAAGGGAGCGACCCCGCCAACACTTTGATGTCCAATCTCTGGCCTCCAGAACCGTGGGACAATACATTTCTGTTGTTTAGGCCCCCCAGTTCGTGGAACAAAGTCCCACAGTGACAAATCACGGTAGCCCTCACAAACAAATCTAACATTTCACAGAGCAATGGCTGAGAAAGCTAAGCAAATTTCCCAGGCCACAGTGAGTCCAACCCAGATCTCTCTGGCCCCAAGCCCAGGCTCTTAACCATGATTCTAAAACAGATTGTATCCTGCAGTCAATGGGGAGCCAGAGAAAGTTTGAGCGGGAGAGTAAGCCCATCAGAACCATTTGAGCCCTGTTTTGGGGGGAACGTCATCATTTTCAGAGATGAGAAAGTTCCTTTTTGTGTCTGTCATCAATCTCTTTTATCCCGGGCTCACTGCCTCTGGCCTGGTTTCTAGGAGACAGGCAAACCCCCTCCTAGAGGCCTCCTCGTAAAACCCCCCATGCGGACAAGAAGTAGGTAATTAAGTCTCTTCCTTTCTAGGACCCGTGGTCTCCGTCTTTGATCTTTCCTCGCTCTGCCCTGAAGCTTCCCCAGCCACTGAAGGAGGTGTGGGCAGGGTGTGAGAATGGCCGGGGCCGGGGCGAGTGCCTGGAGCACCCAGCACTGACCCAGGGCCGGGGGGAGGCAGCCTGGCCACCCACCCCCGCCGGACCCGCCCTGCACGGTGTGGCCATGGTGAGCGCCAAATACCCGTCCACACAGCGAGGGGCAGACAATGCTGTCTCTACACATCCTTCTTTGCTCTTCTGTCCTGAACCACTTAATAGCTTAGAGACTCTATTTCCCAGACTTCAGAGATTAAATGTGACCATTGGAGCTACATTTTTGGCTAAAAAGAGAGAGAGAGCAAGAGTGAGCAGAGAGAGAGAGAATAAGGAGCTGGTTCTTCTATCTTGAGTCATTACAAAGCTCCTCTCCCAGGCCTCCCCTCCCAGCCCCCCCATGGCCCTCCTCCCTCTTCATTCTCTATTCAGTTTGCAAGGCTGTTATTCCTGCCAAATGAGTCACTGATGTGGGAAAGTTAATTTATTTTGGCAGGCTTCACCATTGCTGCGAGAAATGGAGACTGTGCGCCTACTACCGCAAAAGACGCAGACTACTGTGATGATTCATTCATTCCTCCCTGCATTCATTCATTCTCAGGGCACGTGACTGTGTCTTTCATGGACACACGTGGGCAAGCTCACCTCCTGTCTTCTATCTCGGGGGGTTGATGCAAGGATTACCCCAGGTAACATGTGTACAAGTGCTCGTTTGCTACTGCTCATAGCTAATCCTCACTGAGCACTCTTTATGTGTCCAGCTGCATGGTAAGCTTTTTACCTGCTTTATGTATTGCCTTGAATCCAATGCTACTCTCTTCATTTTGGAGATGCAGAGACTGGAGCTCAGCGGGGTCAAGGTGACTGGCCACGGTCATTACACAGCTCGTCAGTGGTGGAGCGGAGTCAAGGCCAGCTTCCTCTGATCATGACCCACATTTATAAGGTGCTGACCACGTGGCAGGCACTGGCCTCAGCCCTTGCCTCCCCTCTCCGATCCTACTTATTCTTCACACGAACCCGTGACACAGGGACTGTGATTAGCATCTCTGTGTTCCAGCTGAGCACACTGAGGTTTGGACGACTTGCCCGAGGAGGCATGGCTATGACACAGAAGATGCTGAGCGGAGAGCAGGCAGGCTGGGCTGGTGAGACACTCCGGCTTCCTTGCGATCAGATAGCCCGGAACTTAGGTGTGAGGGCCCCATTCTTGTTAGCCACACACTCGCCATCAGCATCACGGACGCTCCTTCTGGTGTCCTCACAGCGTCCTTGGTGCAGAGATGCTGTGACGGAGTCTATGCTGTGCACTCACCGAACCCCATGACTTCATTCTCTGGGGCAAACGTGTGGGTCCTGGCAGTTAGATGGATTCATGTGATTGAATTCTGACCAGTGGAAGGTCACTTCCAGTCCTGGCCCTTTAAAAAAGCCCGTGATTCTCTATCGGCTGGCCAGACACAGAGGATCCCATGGAAGATTCTGAGACCCTAGGGGAGGGATGGTAGAATGGTCCCTGAGTGCATGGAGCTGAGCTCTGCCCAGCCTCCCAGCTCAGATGTGCTAGACTGTGCTGAGGACCTCCACCTTTATTGGGGTGCCCACCGGTACAGCAGTGAGCCTGCCCTCACTCATCATCATACAGATGTTTCTGGAAGTGTTTTAATGAAATCGTGCTCTAGGGTTTCCTTGGGAAAGGACTCACCTCCACCAGAACTCAAGCTTCATGAAGGTGGAGTCCCCTGTGTCAAGCACAGAGCCTCACACACAGTAGGTCTTCAGTAAATATTTGTGGAAGTGATCAACCGACCCTCCCGGCTCAGGGAAGCTTCCTGGATAGTAATGTTCCAAGAAAGTCTTACTCACGCCACTTAATCTCCATCCTTTTCCGATACTCACACCATAACCCTCATTCTCCTCCCTGCCATGGTCCCAGCACGGCGCTGGGGAGGCAACCCCAGCAGTAACATCTAGAACCTGCTCGTCAAGCCAGACGTCAGACATCACTATACAAATACCAAGCTGACTTCGTTCCCTCCCAACTGGCTGTGAAATCCGGGAAAAGCCAAGTGGCGTGGGCTCCAAGCTGCACACGCTATATTCAGATGTTTACAGAAAGCCAGTGCACAAGGATTTGCTCGAAAGCTAAATTTCCTCTTAGCCAAAGCCCAGAAATACTTTTTAAACCTTGAGCAAATAAGCCAAAGAAGGCATTTTCCCTATAACGGAGACTTTAGAGCCTGGAGATCTTCAACTTGTCCAGGAAACAAGCTCGCTGCCGAAGCCCCTCGTGGCCCGAAACCAAAAGGCTTGGTGAACCTGCCCTTCAGAACCTGCGCAGATAGGACAAACTGCCGCACGTCCCAGGCCTGGCTTCAGACTGGACATGGAAGTAACCCTCAAATGCACATCTAGGTCCATTTGGAGAGAGAGCATTGGCTCCAAATAAAATTTAAAAGAGCTATTGTTTAAAAAAACCTCACCAACCAAATAAAACCCTTTGCCCATGGACTGTTGAAATGAGTAGGATGTACCCTGAACACAAATTTGCTGCAACCATCACTGACGTTGAGACTACTGGCCGACACTTCCCATGGGGCAGGCGAGGGCTCTCTACAGGAACTCCATGGAAAGCTTACAACAAGCCCCGGACGCAGACGTGTTCGTTATTCCTCTTTCAAGGATGCAGGAATGGAGGTGCAGAGAGGTTAAGTGACAGGTTCAATTTCACAGAGCCAGGAAGCAGCCGTGCCAGGATCCTAACTCAGCCAGGTCCCAGTTCAAAGCCCAGCTCAGCGGGGCTATCCTTATCGAACTTCCCTGAGCATCGCAGGACAAGAATAGCAATTGTACCCATTTCATAAATTTAAGTGAGGTGATATATGTGAAAGTAGCTGAAAAGTTCGTTTCTCTCATTGCATTTCATCTTGTGTGTTGTTTTATTTATAAGTTGGTGCTCAGGCTGCTGGCGGCGGGAAGCAGAGCTCGGTGCCTGTGTCTGGGTGCGGGAGAGGCTGGGGGGAGCCGTGGCCAGGAGGCAGGTGGGGGCTGAGTGAGTTGGCAGGGGTTGAGGCGGTAAGAAGCAGCAGAAGAAGGGCTTGGCAGGAGGAGCAGTGAGACCTCCAAATCCAGCAGCTCAACCAGTGAAAACGGCATCCTAGATTAAAGTCTGATGTGGCCCCCACTGGAGACAGCCACAAAGGCACCCCACCTTTGTCTTTGCCGTGGGGAAAATGATTTGGCTGAGCAAGAAGGGAATCGGGGAGGGAGGAAAGGCTGTGGACATCTGGGGTGGTCGGCATGATGCTTGGGAGAGGGAAGGAGCCACGCTCCCTGTGGAGGCTCTGGGGGAGAATCCCACCTCCCACCTTCCGGTTTCTGGGGGCTGCAGGTGTCCCTTGGCTTGTGGCCGCTTCACTCCAGTCTCCGCTCCTGAATTCACATGGCCTCTCCCTGCTTTTTTTTTCTCTTCCAAGGACATTCGTCATCAGATTTAGGGACCACCCTAACCCGAATGATCTCCTCTTGAGATCCTTAACTTTATTACATCTACAAAGACCCATTTTTCAAATAAGGTCCCATCCACAGGTGGACATATCTTTTGGGGGCTACCATTCAGCCTGCTACGGGCCAAGGAAATAGGATTCATTTGCTCCCTAAAACTTAACAATCATTAACGAGTTCAAATATAAACAAGTACAGAATATAAAATAACAGTTATCCATGTACCCAGAATCCAAATTTAACAGATGTTAACATTTTTCCATAATTGCTCTGATCTCTCTCTTGGAAAAAAAAATAATAAAACATTACAACACATTCCTTCTCCTTCTCTCCTTAGAGATAACCACAGTCCCGAATTTGGTCTTTCGTCCTTGTAGGTGTGGTTACACTTCCACTGCATGTGTAGGTAACATTAAATAATTGATGGTATTAGCTTGTGTGCGTTTTTAAAATCTTGCATAAATGGTCATGCGCTGTATTTATCCTTTTTTAAAATCAGCAGCTTTATACAGATAGAATGCACACATCATAAAACTCATCCTTCTAACGTGTACAAGTCGGTGGCTCTCAGTATATTCACAGAATTGTGCAACCATCACCACCATCTAATTCCAGAATATTTTCATCACCCCCAAAAGAAGCCCATACCTGTTGTCCCCTTTTTCCTCTCCCCTCAACCTCTGGCAAGCACTCAACTACTTTTTGCTTCTATGGACTTGATTATTCTGGACACTTCATAGAATTAAAATATATGTGGTCTTTGGGGACTGGCTTCTTTAATTTAGCATCGGGTTTTCAAGTTTCATCCATGTTGTAGCAGGTGTCAATGCTTCCTTCCTTTTTATGGCTGAATCATATTGCCTTGTAGGGATGTGCTACATACATTTTGTTTATCCACTCATCAGTTGATGGACATTTGGGTTGTTTCCGTTTTTTTGGCTATTGTGAATAATGCTGCCATGAACATTCACGTACAAGTTTTTGCATGGACATTTTGTTTCATTTCTCTTGGGTATAGACTTAGGAGTGGTGGGTTGTTTTTTTTTTCTCTTTTTTCAAGTGTTTATTCAAATTCCACTTAGTTAACATACAGTGTAATGTTACCTTCAGGTATACAATATAGTGACTCAACACTTACATACAATACCCAGTGCTCATCGTGACAAGTGCCGTCCTTCATCCCCATCACCTATTTCCCGAATGCCCTCAACCCCTTCCCTTTTGGTCACCATCGGTTTGTTCTTTATAGTTAAGAGTCTGTTTCTTGGTTTGTCTCTCTTTCTTTTTCCCCTATGCTTGCTTGCTTGTTTCTTATATTCCACATATGAGTGAGATCATATGGTATTTGTCTCTCTCTGACTGACTTATTCACTTAGTATAATACTCTCTAGCTCTGTTCATGTCCTTGCAAATGGCAAGATTTCATTCTTTTTTATGGCTGAGTAATATTCCGTTGTGCATGCATATATATATATATATATATATATATGCCTCATCTTCTTTATCCATTCATCTGTCAATGGGCACTTGGGCTGTTTCCATAATTTGGCTATTGTAGATAATGCTGCTATAAACATTGGGGTGCTTTGGATAAATACGCAGTAGGGCAATTGCTGGATGGTGGGGGTAATTCTATTTTTAACTTTTTTGAGGAACCCCCATACTGTTTTCCAGAGTGCCTGTAACAGTTTGCATTCCTTAGGAGTGGTATTGCTGGGTCATACGGTAACTCTGTTTAACTTTTGGTGAACTGTTGTCCAAAGTGGCTACACCATTTCCCTTTGCCACCAGCAAAGTTGAGGGTTCCAATTTCCCCCTCCTTGCCAATACTTGTCATTGGCTGTCTTTTTGAATATAGCCATCCTAGTGGGCATGAAGTGGTCTCTCACTGAGGTTTAGATGTTCATTTTTCTGATAGCAACAGATATTGAGCATGTTTTCATGTGTGTATTGGCCATTTGTGTATATTCACTGGGGAAACGTCTATTCAAACACTTTGTCCACTTAAAAAATTGGCTTGTTTGGGTTTTTTAATTTTTGAGTTGTAAGAGTTTTTAAAAATATATTCTAGATACAAGTCCTTTATCAGATAGACAATTTGCAGATATTTCCATGCATTCTGTGGGAGCACGCACAAAAGTTTAAATGTTGATGAAGCTCAATGTATCTATTTTTTTCTTTTGTCACTTTTGCTTTTATTTTTAGTGTCATTTCTAAGAAAACATTGCCCAATCCAAGGTCATGAAGATTTATGCCTATGTTTTCTTCAAAAAAAAAAAGCTATAGTTTTAGCTCTTACACTAAGGTCTTTGATCCATTTTGAGTTAATTTTTGTATATGGTGTGAAGTAGGGGTCCAGCTTCATTCTTTTGCATCTGGATATCTGGTTGCCCCAGAACAACGGGAGAAAAGACTATCCTTTCCCCCACTGAATTGGCTTGGCACCTTTGTTGAAAATCAGTTGCCCACAAATGTAAGGGTTAATTCTGGGCTCTCAATTCTTTCATTGATCTCCACGCCTGTCTTTATGCTAGTGCCACACTGTCTTGATTTTTGTAGCTTTTTGGTAAGTTTTGAAATGAGGTCACGTGTGTCCTCCAACTGTGTTCTTCTTTTTCAAGATCGTTTTGGCTACTCTGGGTTTCTTGCATTTCCATATGAAGAGTATGATCAGCTTGTCAATTTCTTCAACAGAGGCATCTGGAATTTTGATAGAGATGGCATTGAATCTGTAGATTAATTTGGGTAGTACTGCCATCTTAACAGTATTATGTCTTCCAGCCCATGATCATGGGATGTCTTTCAACTTATTTAGGTCTTCTTAAACTTTTCAAAATGTATTATAGACTTACATATTTAAATCTCATAGTTTTGTTAAATGTATCCTTAAGTATTCGATGATGTTTATTGCAAATGGAATTATTTTATTTTATTTACAGATGGTTTATTACTGATATATAGAAATACAATTGATTCTTGTATATCTGACATTGCATCCTGCAACTCTGCTTAACTCGTTCTTAAGTTTGAATGGTTTTTGTTGTTGTTGTTTCTGTTGTTCGCCTCTGCAGATTCTTTAGGATTTTTTTTTTACAAGATCGTGCCATTTGCAAATAGAGGCAGTTTTATGTCTTCCTTTCTAATCTGGTTGCCTTTTATTTCTTTTTCTTCCTTAATTACCCTAGCTAAAACCTCCAGCACAATGTTGAATAGAAGTGGCAAGAGTGGATATCCCCTCTTGCTTCTGATCTCAGAGGAGAAAGCATTCAGTCTCTCAACATTAAGTATGATGTTAACTGTGGGTTTTCCATACATACCTGCCCTTTATCAGATTGAAGAAAATCCCTTCTATTCCTCGTTTTTGAGGTGTTTTTTTTTTATCATGAAAGGATGATTTTTTTTTGTCAAATATTTCCTTTTTAATTTTTTTTTTTTAAGTAGGCTCCATGCCCAACATGGGGCTTGAACTCATGACCCTGAGATCAAGAGTCACATGCTCCACTAACTGAGTCAGCCAGGTGCCCCTGTCAAATATTCTTTTTGTACCTATTGAAATGATTGTGTGGTTCTTGGCATATTACATTGTGTTTTTTGATATGTTAAACCAATCTTGCCTTTCTAGGATAAATCTCACTTGGTTGTGGTATAGAATCCTTGTTATATGTTGCTGGATTTGTTCTTTGTTGTTGAAAACTGTTATGTCTACATTCATAAGAGGTATTGGTCTATAGTTTTCTTTTGATGTCTTTGGTTTTGATATCATGGTAATACTGGTCACAAAGAATCATTTGGGAGGCATTCTCTCCTTTTGTATTTTTTGGAAGAATGTATAAAGAATTGGTGTTCGTTTTTCTTTAAATGTTAGGCAGAATTCACCAGTGAAGCCATCTGTGCCTGGGCTTTTCTTCGAAGGAAGTTTCTTTAATTACAAATTCAATCCTTTAAAATTTAATGAGGATTTTTCAATGGCCTAACATATGGTCTACCCTGGAGAATGTTCCATGTGCACTTGAGAGGAATGTTTTCTGCTCTTGTTGGGTGAAGTCTTCTATGCATGTCTGTGAGGATTGGGTTGGTTTACAGTGTAGTTCGAGTCTTCTGTTTCTTTGTTAATCTTCTGCCTTATTGGAAGGCAGAAGTATGGGAGTCTCCAACTATTATTCTTGAATAGCTTAGTTCTTCTTGCAATTGTCAGTTTTTGCTTAGCGAATTTCAGAGCTCTGTTGTTATGTGTTTATAATGATGATACCTCCTTGATTGATTGACTGTTACCATCATGAAATGTCCTTTGTCTCAAGTACAGTTATTGTCTTAATGTCAATTTTGTCTGACATCAGCATAGTCATTCCAGTTCCTTTTTGCCTACTGTTTGCACGTATATCTTTTTTATGTCTTTACCTTCAATCTACTTGTATCTTTGTGCCGAAAGTGTGCCTACTCTAGACAGAATACAGATGGATCAGTTTTTAAATTTGTTCTGCTCCTTTCAACTTTTTGATTGGAGTGTTTAGTTCACTCACATTTAATATAATTACTGATAAGCCAGGGCTTAATGTAATTACTGATACGGTCTCTGCAATTTTGCTTTTTGTTTCCCATGTGTCTATGTCTTGTTTTTACCTCTATTCCACTATTACTGCTCCCTTTTGTGTTAAATAGATACTTTTTTAGTGTACCATTTTAATTCCCTTGTTCTTTCTTCTACTGCATTTTTTTTGGCTTATTTTCTTTGTGGTTGCCCTGGGGGTTATAAATAACATTTTAATTTAAAACAAAATTAATGCCAACCTAATTTCAATAGTAAACAAAAACTTAACTTCCATATACCTCTGCTCCTTAACGCTTCTCTGCACGATTGTGTTGTTGTACCATGTAAGTATAAAGAACAAATTACATCTCTCACACATCATGAGCCCATCAGCACGGGCTTGTAGTTATTATTTTATGTAATTGTCTTTTAAATAAGAAAGGACGAGAAAATACATTTATGCCTTATTTTATATTTACTTAGGTGATTACTTCTACTTGTGTTCTTTATTTCTCTGTGTGGATTCAAGTTACTGCCTCCTGTCCTTTCACCTTAGCCTGATGGACTCTCTTTAGGAGTTCTCGTAGGGCAGGTCTCCTGTAAATACTCTTAGTTAGCAAATACTCCAATAAGTACTCTTAGTTTCATTTGTCAATGTCATCATTGCATCTTTATTTTTGAAGGGCAGATTTACTGAATATAGAATTTCTGGTTGGCAGGATTTTCCATTCAGCCCCTTCAATATCCCATCCCACCAATTTCTGAACTCCATGATTTCTGATGAGAAATTCACTGTTAATTTTATTGAGACAAGGAGTCACTCTTCCCTGCTTTTAAGATTCTCTTTCAGCCTTTTGCTTTAGACAGTCAAACCATCTGTGACATATCTATGTCTAGATATGGATCTCTTAGAGCTTACCCTACTTGGAATTTGTTAAGCTTCTCAGATGTGCAGATTAATTTTTTTAAAAATCAGATTTGTGAGATTTTCAGCCATGATTAGTCTTCAAATATTCCTCTGCCCTGTTCTCTCTTTCCTTTTCTTTTGCGACTGCCATTATGCATATGTTGATAAGTTTGATGGTATCCTACAGATCTCTGAGGCTCTGTTCACTGATCCTCATTCTTTTTTTTTTATTTTCTCTCTGTTGCTCAAACTGGATGCTCTCAATTTGCCTGTCTTCCAGTTGGCTAATTCTTTCTTCCGCCAGCTCACATCTGATGTTGAGTTCCTTACTGAATTTTTCGTTCTAATTATTGTATTGCACTTTTCAACTCCAGAACTTCTATTTGGTTCTTTTTGTAAGTTCCCTTTATTGATATCCCTATTTGGTAATACATCATCTCATACTTTCCTTTAGTTTTTTGAACATATTTAAAATAGCTGATAAAATCTTTGTCTAGTGGGTCCAATGTCTTGGCTCCCAAGAGGACTGGTTCTTGTGTACAGGCCATATATTTCTATTTTCTTAATGTCTTTTTTTTTTTAATTGAAACTGGAAATTTTTAGTAATCCTTTGTGGCAGCTCTGGAAATCAGACTCCCCTCCTCCCCACAGCTTTTGCTTTTGCTGTCTGTTGTTAACTCTGTCTAATGACTTTCCTGGACTGATCCTATAAAGTCTTTATTCTTCGTTGCACATGGCCACTGAAATCTCTGCTTGGTTAGCTTAGTGGTAAGATTTTTATTGCACAGTTTCTTAAATGCCTTGAATCAGTTAGTCTCCCAGCATTTGCAAAGGGCCTGTATGTGTGTTGAGCATACTTTCTGTGCTGTGGCAGGCAGTTTATAATTGCCTTAACTTTCATTTCTGCTTTCGCAGATCTTCAAGGTCAGCCAGAGTTGGGAGATGAGAGCCTTCTCAGGCATTTCTTGGGCATACACACAGTTTTGCATGTGTGCAAGGCCTTCTAGATTCCCAGGACTATATCAGAGCTTCTTAGGGACAGCTGATAGCCCAGTTTTTTTCCTTTCAGTTGTTTGGCTAGCCTCTTTTATCCCCAGATGGCAAAACTGCCTCAGTGACTGTGATGTTAAAGAATTGCCCCTGATTGTTTTTGACAAATGCCTTGAGGATATACTAAGTGAGCTCTCAGGTCAGATAAAGACAGGCCCTACCAATGGAGCTTTCCAGCTAGCTGTCAGACAGGCCAAATGGTGACAATTCTCTGGGAATGGGACTTCAGGGAAGCTCTGAACCCATTTGGCCCCTCCAGTGACTCCTGGACTGTGAGGCTGCGGTGGTTTTCCTAGCTATCATAGTTGCAAGGCTGTTGGTGTCCAAGGCCAATCACAGAACTGGGGGAGGAGAATAGGATTAGGTTAAGTTAAAACACTGCAAGACTCACTATTCTCACTGAGATTTAGCCATTTATATATATATATATATCTCCCTGGGTTGTTGTCTTTCATTAATTTCCAGAGTCCTAAAAAAGCTGATTTTGACAATTTTTTATAGTCTTCCCATTGCTTTTATGGAGAAGCAAAATTTCAGATATCATTTCTCTCCCATTCTGAAAGTGCTTCCATAGATATATGAAATTGGACAACTTGTTTTTCTTTCATAACTGCCTTTCTCTATGTATGTTGAGGCCTAGTTTATTCATTGTTAACTGCTGAACAGTTTTTTTTTTAAGATTTTATTTTTAAGTAATCTCTACACACAACATGGGGTTCAAACTCACGACCCTGAGATCAAGAGTCACATGCTTTTCTGACTGAGCCAACCAGGCGCCCCTGACTAGTATTCTAATTTGTAAATAAACCACAGCTTATTAATCTACCCTTTTAGTAAAGACAGTTACTGTTTTCTGATTTTTGTTCTTATCAATAATACTATAATAAACATATCTGTGCAGGTCTCTGTGTACACATGTGAGAGCTTCTATGGGGCATACATCTAGAAATGTATTCGCTGAAGCACAGGGTATGTGTATCTTTAGTTTTACTTGATATTTCCAAATTTCTTTTTTTTTTAAGATTTTATTTATTTATTTTTTGACAGAGAGAAACACAGTGAGTGAGGGAACACAAGCAGGGGGAGTGGGAGAGGGAGAAGCAGGCTTCCCGCCGAGCAGGGAGCCCGATGGTGGGCTAGATCCCAGGACCCTGGGATCATGACCTGAGCTGAAGGCAGACGCTCGATGACTGAGCCACCCAGGCACCCCGATATTTCCAAATTTCTAGTCCACCAGAAAATGCCAACTCACCAGAATAAGTAGGAGTTCTAATTTTTGTCACATTCTTGTCAACACTTGGAATCATCAGATTTTGTTCATTTTTGATAACCTAATGGGCATGAAACGGTATCACATTGTTTCTTAATTTGTATTTGGAGGTAGATATTAGCCTGGGAAGGTATAGAAAAGCCAATGGGAGTGAGAATTCTCAGTGAAAAATGTATCTTTTAGCTTGTCCCTCTGAGGCCAGACCCTAATGGGCATCTCTGCTCCTCTCCTCCCACAACTGCAGATCTTTTCCCAGGTGAGCTTCAGATGAGATCACAGTCCCCCGTGACCTCTTGATAGCAGCCTTGTGAAATCCTAAGCAGAGGGCCAAGATAAGTCTTGTCTGGACTCCAGATGCACAGGAACTGTAGGATCAGAAATATGTGTTGTTCAAAGCCTCTAGGCTTGAAGAAACGTTGCTATGCAGCAATAGATAATATGGGAGGGATGGACAGGTTGACAATCTTTGGGATCCTGTGGGTCTCCTTTAGTGGGTCTGGGCTCCACCCCATGAGAGAACAGAGGACCGAAGTCCCAAAGACCATCATCTGTCTAGTTTTCTGTTTCCCTGATGTCATGCCTCTGTAGGCGGGCAACATGTCTATACTCCGGGGGCCCTGTGCAGTGTGTGGCACAGCATGGGTGACCCATCATTATATGTCAAATCCTAAATTGATGAGTGAGATCCAGTGGCCCTCAGAGGATCAGCGGAAGCCCAGCAGCAAAACACAAAGATCCTCAGGAACAAGGTCAGAGTCTGAGGCTGAATTAGCCCATTTGGTCTCTTTTGATGAGGAATGACAAGGGAGCCCCATGGGAAGCATGAGCCCCATGGGAAGCATTACCCCGACCATGACTGTGACCTCTGGTGAGCACTGGGTCCTGATGAAGGCATTAGGGAAGTGTGGGGCAGTGGTTAGGGCAAAGGCTCTGGAGCCCATTGAATTTGGCCCAAGAACTTGACTCAGCTCTTTCCTGGTTCCTTTTCATTGCTAAGCCTCAGTTTCTCATCTGTGAAATGGGGCTAGTATTCATGCTTCCCTTGCAGGGTTGTTGTGAGGATTAAAGAACACATGTAAAATTCTTAGTACATAGTAAATGCTCAGCTAAGACTTCTCATGAGAAACATACTCAAACAGTTCACCTTTGGGTAAGCTGATGAGTCCCAGGCAGCTCAAGATGCATAGACCGGAGTCCAGTTTCCTTTCTTGGGGCCACAGGAAGCTGCCTCCTCCCAACACATGCCAAGGAGAAGAGGAAACTTGGAAGGAGGCCTGGGCAGTGGGGGTTTGGGGGGAAGGGGAGGGATGATGCCCAGAAATCATGAGTTCCTCTTTCTCTTTCTTATAGAAATGCTGCCCGGGCCCAAAGAGTTACAGGAGACAGGATCAGTCGGACAAGTAAACAGTTGTAGTTGTGCAATTGAGGTAATTGGAGGGGTACACAGAATACACAGCCTCCCACCCCCAAATCACCCACAGGCCTCTCACTGCACCTGAGATTTTGAGAAGAACATTCACTGCACATCTGTCTTGTGCTTTACAGGCTACTTTAGTAGCTAATTCAGTCACTGCCACAATGCTATGAGGTAGGTATTTACGATTAGTCCCATTTTGCAGAGGAGGAAACTGAAGCCTGGTGGTTATGGGGCTCATTGTGAGTTAAGCAGGTCAAGGGCTTATCCAACTCGGTTCTTTGGTGTTCTAGGGTCCCTGGGATGCTGGAAGGTGGAAGGGGGTTGACAGGGTGGGTGGCCATGAGCCTTGGGCTCCCCACACACCTCCACCCCATCCTCCCCACTCTCTTCTGTCTCTAGAGTATAAAGCATTCGATTTGCCAGGGCACGTGATACAACAGTAAAACCAACCAAGAATCTCTTGAATATCTATTGTGCATCAAGCCCGGAGTGGGGGTGTGTTGGGGGGGTCACTTCTGGGACTGTAAGAGGAGCTTACAAAACAACCCACTTGTGAAAACTTGAAGAACAATAAAAAATTAAGTAACGGCTCCGTCTAGCAACAGATGAGCTGTCCCACAGCCGCATCTGGTTCCCTAATTAATTGCTTCAGCAGTGACTTGGGTGGTCAAGAGAGAGCACGGATCTGTTTAGCTGAGTAACCCAGCACCACCCATTATCAGCAACAAGGAGCAGGAGCCTGGGGTGATGAAACCCGGGTTGGGCAAGTTTGAACAGGGAGGAGACACAAGGAAGACACTCTGCGAGGTGCTATGGACTGGCTAGGTGCAGAATGGCCCCTCTGAACGGGGGGCGGGGGTGCAGCCCCGGAGTCTGGTATACCTCCACAGTCACTGCAGGTCTTCACCTGGTAGATGAGGGCTCACCTTTGGAAAAGCCCTCCCCCACCCCTCCTGCACCTCCTCTTATCCCCCACCTCTGGCTGGTTCACCAGACCCCACTGGACAGAGACCACACGATGGACCGTCCTGCAGCCCAGGGTGAAATCCCAGCCTCGCCAATCTGTTCCTTAAATGTTTGGACAATAGTAACACCCACCTAATGGGGCTGCTGCCTGGAGAGTGGGCTAGATGATGCACGTAAAGGGCCTGGTGTCATTCGTTCCTGGCACGTGGCAAGATCTCCGTAAGTTATTGGTTACTGTCTGCAGCCACATTCAATGTGGGCAGGCTGGGAACAAGGTCTTCTTGGGTTTTTATTCACTCATTTAACAAGCGTTTAATGGGCACCTACCTACTCTGTGCTAGCCACTGCCCTGGGAGCTGAGAGCAGTGGTTGGAAAGTGGATTTTCCTTAAGTAGCTCCTGGTCTGCGGGGAGGCAGAATTGAAAACAATGCCAGCTCTTTGTAAGCATTAGAACGTCTGCTCGGTAACAACGAGGCTAGTTACTATTTACTGAGTACCTGCCACGGGTCAGTGATGATGCGCTCTACATGCATGGTTATCTCATTTGATCCCTACGAGAGCCTTCCTTTTACAGATGGGGAAGCTGAGGTCGGCAAGGCTCCGAAAGGTCAAGTCTTCCGCCCAAGGTCATGTGGCCAGTGGTGGCAAATCTGGGCTTCCAATCCAGGGTGGATGAGAATTCCCCAGCGGTTGCAACATATGTAAAGTTTTGGGGGGTTTGCAAGATGACGGAGAAGTCAGGATGGACAAAATGTAAAATGCCTTGAACTATGGGCCCCTGGCAGCCGGTCATTCATGCCTTGAAGCAGAACCTCTCGCTCCCAAGTTCTAGCCTCACAACTGATAAGGTTTTTTTTAAAGATTTTATTTATTTATTTATTTATTTATTTATTTATTTATTTATTTATTTGAGATGGGGAAGTGTAGAGTGGGGAGAGGGACCAGAAAATTCTGGTGCTGAGCGTGGAGTCCGATGTGGGGCTCAATCTCATGACCCTGCGATCAAGACCTGAGCTGAAATCAAGTCAGATGCTTAACCAGCCAAGCCACCCAGGTGTCCCACAACCCATGAGTTTTAAGCGTTTTACGTTTATTAGATGTGTTAATATATGTGAAGCACTTAGGTTTAGGCTTAGACTTTGGTGTGGATTTGGGTTTATGCCTGGCCCAAAGTCAGCGCTCTGGAGTGTTAGCTGCTGTGGAATATCTCAGCAGGCCTGGCTTTTGCATGGTTCAGAGATGCATGAATTTTAGTTGCCTCGCTTGAACAATAACACCGCCCCCCCTCCCATGACATGGCTGAGATGGCACTGAGCAGGGCACAGGAAGTGGGAGTCCTCACCCAAAGCACAGACTTTTGCTGCTAGCCCTTCAGTCCCCCGAGCTCTACGTAAATAATAGATACGCATCATCATCAGTAACCGACCGTGTCACCTTCTTTCAAAGTCCGCTCCTGATTGGTCACCAGGCACCTGCTGCTCAGGTCATACACGGACAGCAAAGCGTGTCGCTCTGTTTCCTCCTTGCCTCTCAGGGATCACCCATGTGACATTTTACACAAATAGGTAATAAAAAGAAGAACCTGGCCAGCAAAGATGAAAAGTGCAGTGCGGCAGCAAAGAAATAAAAAGTAACTCTGGCAGGGCTGGAGATGAAAGTTGAATTGAACCTCAGTGGGCTTTGTATTAGTCAGGCTTCTCCAGAGAGAAAGAACCAATAGGAAATCTATCTATCTGCCAGTTACGATGCACATAAAAGTTCTGATGCACAGATATGACATGTATGTACAGTCTCTAGACAGACAGACAGACACACGGATAGTAATTAGAGGATGGTTAACCCAAAACCTGCAGGGTAGGCTGACAGACTGGAGACCCAGGTGATGCTGCAGCTTGAGTCCAAAGGCCACCACCTGGTGGCTGGATTCCCTCTTCCTCCTGGGAGGTCAGTCTTTTCCTATTGAGGCCTTCAACTGATTGGACGAGGCCCACCCACATTATGGAGAATAATCTGCTTTACTCAAAAATCCACCAATTTACATGTTAATTGCAGCTGAAAAATACCTTCACAGACATATCCAGAATAATGTTTGACCAAATATCCAGGTATCGTGGCCCAGTTAAGTTGACACAAAATAACCATGAGGGGATTATTGGCTTATAGAAGAAATAGAAGATCCTGGGAATGTTGACACCGTCTGTATTTCAGAGGCTCTAGAACTGCCACCAGGGGAAGACAGATTTGCTGACATAAATGAGGGAAGTAGTTGTGACGAAAAGGATGAAGACATCTCAGAGGAAGTGAGGCCAGCAGGAACTCTCAGAATTTCATGACACCGAAAGTACAAAGGATAAAATGTTGGAAGCTGATCCGATCTGAGAAAGGACTATGACAATTTGCCAAGGCATATAAAAGATGCGCACTCTGTAGTATTAAACAACCAGAAGAAGCAGGCAAGCACTGTTCAAACTATTCTTGACAATTTTTATACAAAGAAATACAACACTTCAATTCTCAGGGTTTCCAATGTTCTAAATTAAAGTCTATTAAATACGTGTTCGTTTTGCTATCTTTTCATTTCTTTCAACATTTATAACTGACGGTAAGAGAGTTTTCAGTTTGGACAAAAAAAATGTTAAAGATCACAGAATAATCTGATTTGATCCCATTGATTCTTAACATCGTTTTGCGCCATTACAGCTCGTGCAGTTATCCTTACAGGACGCACTGCCATGCAAAGCAAGGGCTGTCTGCTGTATTCATCACACCCCCATCAACATTACCACTGTTGACATCATCATCACTGCCACCAAGCAGGCCTGGCAGATGCCCCAGGATGCCAGGCTCGACGTCTAGCTCCTTCTGACACCCTTTTCTGACTCAGGACACAGGGCCCCTTCCAAAATGCCAAGCCAAGGCCCTGCCCTGCCCTGGCCAACACTCTCCTCCCTCTCTTCGATGGCTGTGGGATCTTCTGCAGCCGCAAGAAGTTCCCAAGGAGGACAACTCAATTTACACACCCATAAAAATAACTCAGGGGTGATAAACAGCCCCATGTCTCCAGGCTAAGCCACTCTTACGCAACCTGCCTTGATTTCACAAGCTTTCCATGGCACTGCGAGGCGTCACTGAGGCCGACGGAGAAGTACACCCTGGCTGACACCATGGGGGGGTGGGGGCCCTCTGGTCATGATGCCTGGAGACAAATGACTTTGGCTGTGACTTGGGGTGGTTCATTCACAACAGAAGACACACTGAAATGGCACAGCCAACTGATGATGGATGGATAGATGGATGGATGGATGGATGGATGGATGGATTGAAATACGTGATATTTCTTTTTACTTTTTTTTATTTGGGGCAGGATATATGAGTATCGATGGTCATAGTAGAAGACTCAGAATACACACGGGCCAAAGGGGAAAAAAAAATCAAAACTACTCCAGTTCCAAGCCCAGGGAGCACCGCTCTGTGGTTTCCCCATCCGTAAACTGGGTATAACAATAGCAGCCACTTGGCAAGGTTGCTCCAAGGATAGAGGCTTTCCATTCTCCCCTGTGAAAGGGGCCGAGAGGAAGGCCCTTGTGGTTAAATCTTTGTGCACAGCCTTAATTGTTTTTTACGGATAAATTCTTGGGAGAGCAACAAGAGCATCAAAGAGGATAGGATGCACATTTGGATGGCTTGTTCGTCCCCTTCCAAGGCAGCAGACTGATTTAAACGGCTACCTGGGGCCTCCGTTGAAGTAAGAATTGGTGCCATTGTCAAACGTGCTGCTCCCCTCAGGGAGGAGAGGCCCGGGAGGGTTAAGCCTCCAGCCTGGGCCTCTCACTGACTGTCTCACCAGAATGTTAGCTCCGTGAGGGCAGTGATGGTATCTATCCTATGCACTGCTGGATCCCCACTGCCTCCCGCAAAGACTGAATCAACGTAGAAGAGCCAACTAGGCCCAACTGGGACCAACCGGGACAACTGGAGTCCTAAGGTCTCTATATAGTTCTGCTCACCTCTTTATATAGACACCAACCTGGATTCCTTTACCATGCAGGCTTTGTTAAATTCTATAATGAATAAAATATTAGCCAACACACTTCAAAGAGAAAAGGGGGGTGCGAGACACTCCCCAGAAGGAGAAAGCTGGAACAAAGCAAGCCAGTCAGGAGAGGCGAAAATAAATAAATGCATCATTTGTATTGTCATTTGATTGACATGTCTTGAATCATTTATGGCGAGCTCCACCTCTTTCTAATAATATGGAAATCGGAAACATGTTGCTTTCAGGCATGATTACTAGTGTGTTTCAGAGGATGTTCACAGGTGAGGGAGACGGATGTTGGTGGTGGCGCAGCCATGAAGGAAGGCGTCCCGTGATTTATGGGTTTCAAAGCGCAGCCACTGGGGGCTTCCCAAGCTGGGTCAGAGAGGGAAACGTCCCTTGTCTTTGTAAAAATGATCACCCAGTCATCAAATATTTATCGAGCATCCACGATGCACCAGGCACTGCGCTAGATGCCAGGGCTATACAGGACTGAGTGTTCACTTCGCTGAGATAAAATACCGCCTCAGTGCCTAGGGTATACGTGGCACCATGTGGGATGCCATGCCAACAGGAAATCAACAGAAGAGTATGGAAAGCAAGACAGATGCAGAAACAAGTAGCCACGCCCCACACAACCCCGGCAGGGCTGACTCTTTTTAAATAACACTTCCTGTGCATCCGCGGCTCCCAATCTCCCAGATTCCGTAGAAGCCACAGGTTGAGGAGTCTTCTAGACTCAGACTGACCCAGCTGTGGCTCCTGGCTCTGCAACTTACTGCGGAAAGTGACTCATCCTTCTCAGTCTCCTTTTCCTCATCTGTAAGAGGGAGGACTGTCAGATAAAACAGGAGTTGCCTTGTTAGTGTAAGTATATCCCAGGCTATAGTTGGGATGTACTTATACTAAAAAAAATTAGTATTCATTGTTCCTCTGAAATTCCAATTGAATTTGATGCCTGTTGTTTTGTTTTGTTTTTTCACTAAATCTCGCAACCCTAGAAGGGGAGACTGTAATGGGTTTTGATGGATGCCTCTCAAGAGCATGGAGTTGAGTGAAAAAGGCAACAGAATGGGATTCCCCGCTCAATAACATTTATATAAATTAAATGCACACAAAATGGCATGGATTTTCACTTACAGGTAAATAAACATATAGAGTGCTGGTCTCCGGCAGGTGGTCAGATATTCCGCAAGGACATGTAGTAAATAAGTGGGTGCTGAGGTTGCGGGTGGCCGCTGAAGAAGAGCATGGCGGTGGAGGAAGAATCATAATAATACAAAATGAAATAGGAAGGGTCTTGCACAGAGAGATAATAGTATGCACCAAGGGTGTGCAGTCATCCATGGCCTTCCAGTGACTGCACTGCCCAGATGTCAGATAGGAGGATTCAGCTTTCAGTCTTAAGTTGACCACACGTAGGCCATGTGACTTCAGGCAAGAGACTTCTCTGGAATGTTTTCCAGCACCTCCGACCAATTCTCTGATTCTCTGTACATCCGCTGGGTGTCCACAATTCCATTCAATTCTGCCACTAACTACCTGGAGCTAGCATAGACCCCCAGGTTAAGGGGGCTCAGTCCCATAAGACCACCCCGACTTTAGACGCCAACACGAACCCAGGATGTTACTTGTGCTTCTGACCAACCAGGTTTAAATCAGGGATTCTCATGCCCTGCACCCTGTCCCCCACTTGGATTTGATAATCTGCTAGAATGGCTCACGTGGAACTCAGGGAAACATTTACTTATTATAAAGGCTATATAGGTTTCTTATAAAGGATGCAGGCGAATAGCCAGATGAAGTGGTACCTAAGGCGAGTTCTGGAAGGGTCCTGAGTACAGAGGCTTCTGTCCCTACAAAGCTGGGGTGCACCACCCTTCTGGCACAGGGGTGCCTCCACCAACCTGGAAGTTCATCAATTCTCCCTGTTCAAGAGAAATTTAATCTCCAGTCCCCCTTCTTCCCGGAGGTCTGGAGGGATGGGATGGGAAGGAAAGTTTCATCCCTCTAATCTCCTGAGGCTATCTAGGAGCCCCGCCCCCGGTCACCTCATTAGAATAAACTCAGGTGTGGCTCAAAGAGGCTTGTGGTGAAGAACAAAAGATGCTCCTCTAGGCTGTATCACTCTGGAGGCTTTCGGGAACTGGGGACAAAACCCAAATAGGGTAACAAAAAATAATCCTCTGGCTCTTATCACTTCGGAAATTACAAGGGTTTTAGGAGTTGTGTGCCAGGAACAGGGTACAGGACAAAGACCAAATATGTATTTCTTATTCCATCACAACATCACAGCTTGCTTTTGCTGTCTCCAGGTTCTTTTCTGGGGTAATAGTGAGCCATCTCCCAGGGAGGGTTGTGGTCTAACCCTTTAGATATGACGCCTGAACAGGACTGGGCACATTGTCTGATACTCATCATAGAGATATTAGCAGTAGGAATTAATTATTCATGCTAACCCAGAGGGAGACAGTCTCATTCTCTCTCTCTCTCTCTCTCTCTCTCTCTCTCTCACACACACACACACACACACACACACACACACAATCTTCATTTAGCTCAATGCAACAGCCATTTCTCTGGTGCTTAAGATGGGTCAGGCACTGTGCTAGGTGCTGGGGTTCCAGAAATGAATGATATATAACTTTTGTCCTTACGAAGCTCACAGCGGAGGGGGGAAACCACAGAAGAGGTCACGACCCAATCAGGTGTTTCGTGCACAAGTAGACATGGACTCACGGACCTGTGTCACCCGGGAGCCCGGGGTGAGACGTGGCGAACGCAGCTCCGCACTTGCCCACTAGCCCAATTAAGAACCAAACTTCAGACGCACGGGCATTCGGATCCATGTCACTTCTTGGGGGATGTGGTTTTTCTGAGAGCCATGCTGTCACGAGAAGGGAGAGAGGGGAGAAAGACTGGGCTGTGGAAGGAGCTAAGAGAGCCGGTCTCAGCCTGCTCCCAGGGGGGCTCTGGAGTGAAAGCCGCACCACCCAGTTATTCCCATGGGATGAGGTAAGCGGACGGGCCTTTTGCACCCTTGTGTGTCAGTCCTTGGCTGTGGGCTGCTCTGGGCGTGAGGGCAGACCAGACGAGGCGGCTCCCACTTGGCTGGGCGCAGCGGAGGGGGTTGCAGTAGTCCCGTAAAGGGGTGATGGCAAGGCACCAACAGCATCCTTGAACTTCTCATTCTCCACCCCTGACCCTTCACATCAGGTTGACTCCCAGGCCCAGCAAAATTGCAGGTAGAGAAATCAAGCTTGAGAATCACAGATGTTCAGCTGAAAATACCCTTCCAGATCACCTAATCCACCTCTGGTCTTGCAGCTGAGGTCTGGAGAGGTCCATACATTTGCCCAAGGTGTGGGTCACGAACCCCATTCCCATAGGCGCCAGCCAGCAGAAACGACGCCATCTAAGACTATGAGGCATGGTGGAGACGGGGCAGGCGGCAGAGAAGGGGCCCCTCTAACGGGACAGCAGCACCCTGTTTCCCACAGCTCTGAGGGAACAAGGACCGAGAGTCGTCAGGGCCTCTGAAATTCTCCAGAGAAGCTGGAAATGTGTGTGTGTGTGTGTGTGTGTGTGTTTCATGGAAAATTCTCTGTTTTGAAATGTTGGCAACTAAGTGGAGATTCTTAAGAACAACGTGTGAGCCAAGGAAAATATGTCAATAGGCTAGACGGGGCCCTGGAGTCACCAATGTGCAATCCTGGCCCCTGGCCCCACAGCACATCCTAACACAGCCAGGCTTCCTGGGCCAAGGTG